>NW_020438975.1:163304-220348 GCF_000699045.2 Agrilus planipennis | reverse complement strand
TTATGCGATTTACTTGCCTGTTTTTTTTGTACAATTAAGTATCATGCCAAATATTTTACATTTGTTATAAAGATGATGATATGTTATATTAGAAATTAAGTGGAACCATGTGTTGATATATTTTTAGGATATCAGTATATTATATTGAAATGTATTTAATTTTTAATAAATGATATTTTGGGAGATATTATTTGTTAAAGTTGAATTATTCTTCTGGACCAAGTCTTTCATTATTATTCTTATTATTGAACGTTAACAGTTTTAAGACTAAATATAATTATTTATTTCTCAAGAAAAAGTTCAGTTTTGTTGACGGTAATTTGTGCCTCAAAACATTTTATTTCAATTAAAACTTGCTAATTTCGAAAAGGGATAAAAGCCATCATTGTTTTTAAAAGTATGAGCCAAGTTACTAATGTTTAGTAGACATAAACGTTACGTATTTTATCATGTAGCAAATAGTGAGTTAAATCTTTCAAATATTTCTATTTAAAGCAATTAATTGTATAATAGATGTATTTACCTAAAAAATTAACAGTTGCTTGGAAAGCGGGCACTCCGAAACTTTGAAATTTTGTACTAGAAACAAAACCATAGAGCATAACTGTTAACTAACAGCATCTATAGAGCTAAAGTCATAGATAAGTCATATTAATTTGCCGCTACATTATTGTTGTGGCGCTATAAACGCTGAAGGTAGAATAGTATACACAGCTTTAAAATTGAATACCTCCATTAAAAGCAAGCAAAAACAATTTATAATTGAAAATTGTTCAAGTTTAATAAGACCAACATAAAATTACAGTTTTTTTGTTTATTTCATTGCCTAAAATTTAAAAATGTTCATGACTACGTCAGCGGTTGAAGGCGACGAGAATTAAGGAATTTTGTAAATTACCTTTTAATTAATTAAAATATCTTGTAAGCACTTACCTCACCAACATTGTTACGAATAATTGAATTTAAAATATCCATTCAATAGATTAAAAAGTAATATCTTAATTAAAGACTTGATTAAAAATAATATTCCAACAGAAAAATGTTGTTTTCAAATATGGTACTTTTTGAAAACAAATGTTTTGAGTTGAGAGAAACAAAATGAAAAACAAATTTAACCCAGTGAAATAATTCATTTGAACCCGGCAAATTTCAAATTTATTCAATGAAATCTGAAATATGAATTAAATATGATGCTGTGCATTATAAAATAAAGGGACCAAATGAAGGGAACGTTTGAGTATTAATTTTGAAGGTAATTTTTAATTAGGTAATCGGCGTTGCAACTTTAGTGTATAATTAATGTTTAAATACATACATACAAAACAACATTATGTATACCGAGACAAATACATACATAAAAAGTTCAACTTATATATATGTAAATGTAAATAAATACATATGCATCATATTAGATGAAGAGTACGAAGAAATACGGACTGCTTCTTATATATATATAAGATACATAAAAATATAACAATAACCTAATTAATATAATTGATTCATTAATTAATGGTAGTGTGTTATTGATTTTTATTGATCGTTATTTTTTTATTACGTTGGTTCCTTAATTATTAATTATTTCTTTGGGTTACTTAAACTCTAACAACACGTTCACATAATTTTTTTTACTTACTTGTTAATTATTAGCTTTGTTCGGTATCAGTTCCCATCCCTCTCCTTCCCCCGCCAACTGATAGTGGCGTCGCCTCAAAGCGGACAGGTGCAGTCTTTCTTGTTCTAATTCTTTCTCTAATTCTAAAACACGTACTTGAGCGTCCATTTCCAGTCGTTTCGCCTGATGAAGCGTCATATTCGATGTATCAAGTTCCTCTACAACGACAGGAAAATAATGAAAAGGTATTTTTTATAAGTAATCCTAAAATGTAGCATCGTACTGCAGATGGCGTTTACCGCGCCATTTGTGGTATTTTCTAAAACGCGCTGTAAAGACAGCAGGTAAAAGTTGGTCTGTGTTCCGTCGGACCTGCCTGCGACGTGCTGATGAGATCCAAAAAGAAATCGCGATCTTTATTTATAAATCTATTTTAGACGTACGTTCAGTGATTTCCCAAGAAAGTCAGAAAAACTCAAAGAAAATTTAAATGCTGTTTGATGTACACTAATTGTTTGGGAGGTTCCTGTTGGATGTTTCAATTCGTTACAAGTTTACAACTCACCTGCTTCATCTATGAGCGAACTGCAGTCTTTAACTGTTGCAACGACGCCTCCAGTAGCGTTCGTAACGCTCTTAGACGCCTGCGTCAATTGTTGTAAATTGTCGCTGTTTCTGTTGGCCTTAACGCGACTAGCTACCACTAACTGGGCGGTTGAAGCGCTTATTTCTTGGGCAGCTACCACCAAATGCTCCAACTTACCCTGTCCACTAACAGCTTTGTCAGCCGCATTACTAAAACAAAAAATATCAAATATTAATATCGATAAGCCACTGGCCAAATTGAAGGACTTCTTTAAAAGCAAACTGATATACGTAATATCTACCAAAATATGCTGCTAACTGATGTATGTTCTATGTTAGGCAAGGGCTTAAATAAAGTATGTCAATTAAATATTAACTTACAGTAACAATTTTGCTGCAACAGCAACTGCCTTGGCTGCTGAAATAAATCCATCAGTCCACTGATGGTTCCTCTTATAGAATTCTTTTGCACTTGCAGTTCCCTTTAAAAAAAAATAAACATTAATTTACATTATAAAAATATGAATATCATAGTTTGTTGGTTTACCTTTCCTTGAGCAACAATTTCGTTTTGTAAAAATCTTGCTTTTTGTACTAAAATTCGAATTGCCTGCATGAGAGTTGTACAAGAGTCTAGGATCTTTTCGTTGACCTCCAGTTTTATTCCTGAGTCTGCAGCCCGAGATTTGCTTAACATTTCCTGTAAATACATAAATTATTTAAAAGATTCAATCAAATTCAATGCATTATGGTGTCAACAAGAAGATTTTTATTTATTAAGTTATGCAAAAAGACAATCACCGAAGCTTAGCGTGTTGCCTATATTGTAGAGCACTACTGCTAAAATAATTTACATAAAACAATTTTTTTGGTATTTATCTAATAAAAAGAACATAAAACTCGATAAAATAAGTCTTAATTTGAACTTACGATACAGCTAATGTTTGGAAATATTATTTTTGTCATAATTCAAATAATTATCTAGTTGAAATGAGAACAAAACATTAATCCGAATAGTGAACATTACTTTTAGGTTTAAAATATTACCTGAATTAATTTCGCAGCCTCTTCAATTGCTTTATCCATGGCAGCCATTTCGTTTTCTATCATATCAGCTAAACTTTCCGCTGTTTCACCCTTCAAGGAACCGCTAATGGTCTCTGCAAGGGAAGATACCCCATTTAGTCGTTCTTTCGTCAATTCCACTTCTTTTTCAGCTGATTGGCCCTTCCTAAGGGACTCCAAAACCAGAATTGTACTTTCACCAAGTTGTTTACAAGCATCAGCCATTTCTACAAAGAAAGCAATTAATTTTCCAATTATTTTTTCTTGTTCAACTTACTTTCTCCAAACATGATGTCTGGGCTAGTGTTAGATGTGGCTCTTCCTTGCAGTAAAAACGTCGCTAGTCTGTGGGCTATTCTAGATGACGATGCTACAAGATTTGAGGGTTTGTCGAAGGAAACTGTGAGGGCTGAATCTAATGCTTCCAAACATCCAGCTTTTAGACTTCGGAGGTAGTCGGTGGTACAGGTAACTGCTGCCAAAGCAGGATTATCAATTTCATGTATTGATCTCTTTACTATAATTTCACTCTCTTCCATTGATTTTACGAGAATTTCTTTGATTTTATCCATATTATCCAACCTCGCTAAAATAATTATTTTTTTAATTAATTGACTAATATAGTAAAGTAAAGTAACAGCATATTACTTTGCTCTATTTCCTTGTGTAGATTTTCGTTGCTGGTCAAAAGGTCACTTATTCGTTCTTCAATGTCCTGTTTGTAGGCTTTGACTTTTATCAATTCATCGTTTAATGCATTTTTATCCCTGTTTGCATCTTCTATGCTTTTCCGTAACACCTGTAAAGGAATAAAATATTACACCTACGCTTACATAAAGGTAATTGAGCAATAAGTATTTACTTCAGTTTCCATATTAAAAAGGTCTTTATCTCTCCTCAAATTTTCCAATTCTTCAGACACCTCTACAGAGGACTGCTGTAGCTTTTCTTGTTCTTTAACATGGTGAAGTTCCACTTCCTTCATCTGATCTCTCAAATCAACAATACTTTGCTCTAGCTCTTGTACTCGTTTGTTACAAGTTGTTACATTTTTCTGTAATTCGCCTTTCTAAAAAAAAAAAAAAAACAAAGGACATTTAATGACTTTTTAAATTCATTATTTAAATTTACCTGTCTCAAAACGACTATATGGTCTTCACGTAATTTAACGTACAGGTCTTTGATTTTGTTAAATTTTTCATCTTTCATTTTCTCTAAAAGAAAAAACAAAAAGATAAAAATCCATTTATGGTAAAATGAATAGCGTGTTTTAATTACGTTCAGAGTCCTGCGAATGGGCCACTGCTGTTGCTTGCTGAAATAGGTCCTTTTAAATTTACCTGTCTCAAAACGACTATATGGTCTTCACGTAATTTAACGTACAGGTCTTTGATTTTGTTAAATTTTTCATCTTTCATTTTCTCTAAAAGAAAAAACAAAAAGATAAAAATCCATTTATGGGTATTTTTTATAAGTAATCCTAAAATGTAGCATCGTACTGCAGATGGCGTTTACCGCGCCATTTGTGGTATTTTCTAAAACGCGCTGTAAAGACAGCAGGTAAAAGTTGGTCTGTGTTCCGTCGGACCTGCCTGCGACGTGCTGATGAGATCCAAAAAGAAATCGCGATCTTTATTTATAAATCTATTTTAGACGTACGTTCAGTGATTTCCCAAGAAAGTCAGAAAAACTCAAAGAAAATTTAAATGCTGTTTGATGTACACTAATTGTTTGGGAGGTTCCTGTTGGATGTTTCAATTCGTTACAAGTTTACAACTCACCTGCTTCATCTATGAGCGAACTGCAGTCTTTAACTGTTGCAACGACGCCTCCAGTAGCGTTCGTAACGCTCTTAGACGCCTGCGTCAATTGTTGTAAATTGTCGCTGTTTCTGTTGGCCTTAACGCGACTAGCTACCACTAACTGGGCGGTTGAAGCGCTTATTTCTTGGGCAGCTACCACCAAATGCTCCAACTTACCCTGTCCACTAACAGCTTTGTCAGCCGCATTACTAAAACAAAAAATATCAAATATTAATATCGATAAGCCACTGGCCAAATTGAAGGACTTCTTTAAAAGCAAACTGATATACGTAATATCTACCAAAATATGCTGCTAACTGATGTATGTTCTATGTTAGGCAAGGGCTTAAATAAAGTATGTCAATTAAATATTAACTTACAGTAACAATTTTGCTGCAACAGCAACTGCCTTGGCTGCTGAAATAAATCCATCAGTCCACTGATGGTTCCTCTTATAGAATTCTTTTGCACTTGCAGTTCCCTTTAAAAAAAAATAAACATTAATTTACATTATAAAAATATGAATATCATAGTTTGTTGGTTTACCTTTCCTTGAGCAACAATTTCGTTTTGTAAAAATCTTGCTTTTTGTACTAAAATTCGAATTGCCTGCATGAGAGTTGTACAAGAGTCTAGGATCTTTTCGTTGACCTCCAGTTTTATTCCTGAGTCTGCAGCCCGAGATTTGCTTAACATTTCCTGTAAATACATAAATTATTTAAAAGATTCAATCAAATTCAATGCATTATGGTGTCAACAAGAAGATTTTTATTTATTAAGTTATGCAAAAAGACAATCACCGAAGCTTAGCGTGTTGCCTATATTGTAGAGCACTACTGCTAAAATAATTTACATAAAACAATTTTTTTGGTATTTATCTAATAAAAAGAACATAAAACTCGATAAAATAAGTCTTAATTTGAACTTACGATACAGCTAATGTTTGGAAATATTATTTTTGTCATAATTCAAATAATTATCTAGTTGAAATGAGAACAAAACATTAATCCGAATAGTGAACATTACTTTTAGGTTTAAAATATTACCTGAATTAATTTCGCAGCCTCTTCAATTGCTTTATCCATGGCAGCCATTTCGTTTTCTATCATATCAGCTAAACTTTCCGCTGTTTCACCCTTCAAGGAACCGCTAATGGTCTCTGCAAGGGAAGATACCCCATTTAGTCGTTCTTTCGTCAATTCCACTTCTTTTTCAGCTGATTGGCCCTTCCTAAGGGACTCCAAAACCAGAATTGTACTTTCACCAAGTTGTTTACAAGCATCAGCCATTTCTACAAAGAAAGCAATTAATTTTCCAATTATTTTTTCTTGTTCAACTTACTTTCTCCAAACATGATGTCTGGGCTAGTGTTAGATGTGGCTCTTCCTTGCAGTAAAAACGTCGCTAGTCTGTGGGCTATTCTAGATGACGATGCTACAAGATTTGAGGGTTTGTCGAAGGAAACTGTGAGGGCTGAATCTAATGCTTCCAAACATCCAGCTTTTAGACTTCGGAGGTAGTCGGTGGTACAGGTAACTGCTGCCAAAGCAGGATTATCAATTTCATGTATTGATCTCTTTACTATAATTTCACTCTCTTCCATTGATTTTACGAGAATTTCTTTGATTTTATCCATATTATCCAACCTCGCTAAAATAATTATTTTTTTAATTAATTGACTAATATAGTAAAGTAAAGTAACAGCATATTACTTTGCTCTATTTCCTTGTGTAGATTTTCGTTGCTGGTCAAAAGGTCACTTATTCGTTCTTCAATGTCCTGTTTGTAGGCTTTGACTTTTATCAATTCATCGTTTAATGCATTTTTATCCCTGTTTGCATCTTCTATGCTTTTCCGTAACACCTGTAAAGGAATAAAATATTACACCTACGCTTACATAAAGGTAATTGAGCAATAAGTATTTACTTCAGTTTCCATATTAAAAAGGTCTTTATCTCTCCTCAAATTTTCCAATTCTTCAGACACCTCTACAGAGGACTGCTGTAGCTTTTCTTGTTCTTTAACATGGTGAAGTTCCACTTCCTTCATCTGATCTCTCAAATCAACAATACTTTGCTCTAGCTCTTGTACTCGTTTGTTACAAGTTGTTACATTTTTCTGTAATTCGCCTTTCTAAAAAAAAAAAAAAACAAAGGACATTTAATGACTTTTTAAATTCATAAATAGGTCCTTTTAAATTTACCTGTCTCAAAACGACTATATGGTCTTCACGTAATTTAACGTACAGGTCTTTGATTTTGTTAAATTTTTCATCTTTCATTTTCTCTAAAAGAAAAAACAAAAAGATAAAAATCCATTTATGGTAAAATGAATAGCGTGTTTTAATTACGTTCAGAGTCCTGCGAATGGGCCACTGCTGTTGCTTGCTGAAATAGGTCCTCTTTAATCTGCCTTTCTTGAATTAGTTCACTTTCTTTTGTGGCTAATTCAGTTTCCAAACTGTTCACCTTTTCCTCCAATTTCGCCAATGTTTTCTGCTTTTCCTTAAACGCTGCTTTGGTTTCATGTCTGAAAAGTATAGAGAAAAGCTTTACCTCTCTTCAACGTTTCAAATGTTTTTTTTTTCTTACCGTTGCCTTTCAATTTCATCTTGCAAATGTTTTATCAACATGTCTCGTTCATGAATAAGTTCAAAATAATGGGGGGGTGGAGCTGGCGATAAAGAACCATGGCTGTTAGTGTCGTTACTGTTACTATTACTATTATCAGTTGTGTCCACTAAATTTGCCTCAGAAATTGGCTCTTCCTCCTCTGGAACGGTCACCTCTTGGGTAACGTACGTTCTCAATTCCGCTTGAAGCAAAAAATTCGGTGGATTCTACAAGAGAAAGAAACATATGCATACTATTAATCATTATTTAAATGTTTTAGTTACCTCCGGTAAAGGTGGAACGGTAATCAGATTTCGGAAATACTGAAGATTGTTAGTGTTTTGATAAAAAGCTTTTAACTCCTTAAATTCCTTAAGGAATCGGTCTCGATGACCGGACAAGGTATCAGGAGGCAGTGACGAGTGTAATTTAAATAATATTTTAACGCAATAGTCATACAGTCTTGCGGCGTCCTGTATACAAGGAATGAGGGGTGCTAATCTACACTGACCCGCACAAGTCATTGAATTAGACCTTGACATGTCCAAGGAACCAAAAACTGCAAAAAAATAGTTAAGAAGCAATTTTGAAATGATACTAAAAAATTTACTACTTACTTGCTGCTTGTAATTCCAAAATGCAGTCTAAATAGTCGAACATTTCAACAGATAGCTGAAAACTATTACAAAAATTAGTTGGAAAAGTCAATTATGCAGATTTTGTCTTATACTTACTAATTGTTTATGTCACCTGCAGCAATTGATTCTAACTCCTCGTTAGTGACCCCCAAATGTCCGGGAAATCTCGGGTTTCTCTTGTGGAAGTCCAACTTTGTCATTAACAAATTACAATAAAGCCTAATCATTTTAGCATAACTATCTCTCAAATGTACCTAAGAATAAAACAATTTATTTGTAATTTACAGAAAACAATAGTTCCATGGAGTTATAATTTTACCCATAATTTTCCCATTTCGTCAATGTCCCTCTTGTGTCTCTGACTGTGTACGAGACAAAGGGGGTGTCCCTCCCTTAAAACCTTGTGGACTACGTGACACAGTTTCCAAGCGACGATCCTGTCGTCGAGATATGGAAGCCTAAGGGTAACCGCCCAAAACGTCTGGGCACCTTGCTCCCGAAAGGTACCAATGATGGCGGAACGAACATGTTTTTGCTTTACAGGCACTTCGAGGTTGTTTATAGCTTTATGAATGGCAGTAGCCTGCAAAATTTATTTCATCTTATAATTTGAAATATACTAAATAAAACAGAAAACAATACAGAAAAATTGAAAAATAGCGAATTATTACCACTTTTTGGTTTTCAGATTAAAATGACCACTACAAAATTGCATAGCATTGTCAATTACTAAAATTAATTGATTGATTGATTAATGTCACGAAAAAATTGTAACTTATTACTCATAAATATGTTTTACCTAAACATATTTATTTAATAAATTACTTATTTTATTTAAAAAGTAACTTGTAACCTACGAAAACGGAAAAAATAATTTCTTTAATGGATTTCCAGAAACGGCTGAATCTAATGCTTCCAAACATCCAGCTTTTAGACTTCGGAGGTAGTCGGTGGTACAGGTAACTGCTGCCAAAGCAGGATTATCAATTTCATGTATTGATCTCTTTACTATAATTTCACTCTCTTCCATTGATTTTACGAGAATTTCTTTGATTTTATCCATATTATCCAACCTCGCTAAAATAATTATTTTTTTAATTAATTGACTAATATAGTAAAGTAAAGTAACAGCATATTACTTTGCTCTATTTCCTTGTGTAGATTTTCGTTGCTGGTCAAAAGGTCACTTATTCGTTCTTCAATGTCCTGTTTGTAGGCTTTGACTTTTATCAATTCATCGTTTAATGCATTTTTATCCCTGTTTGCATCTTCTATGCTTTTCCGTAACACCTGTAAAGGAATAAAATATTACACCTACGCTTACATAAAGGTAATTGAGCAATAAGTATTTACTTCAGTTTCCATATTAAAAAGGTCTTTATCTCTCCTCAAATTTTCCAATTCTTCAGACACCTCTACAGAGGACTGCTGTAGCTTTTCTTGTTCTTTAACATGGTGAAGTTCCACTTCCTTCATCTGATCTCTCAAATCAACAATACTTTGCTCTAGCTCTTGTACTCGTTTGTTACAAGTTGTTACATTTTTCTGTAATTCGCCTTTCTAAAAAAAAAAAAAAAACAAAGGACATTTAATGACTTTTTAAATTCATTATTTAAATTTACCTGTCTCAAAACGACTATATGGTCCTTGAGCGTCCATTTCCAGTCGTTTCGCCTGATGAAGCGTCATATTCGATGTATCAAGTTCCTCTACAACGACAGGAAAATAATGAAAAGGTATTTTTTATAAGTAATCCTAAAATGTAGCATCGTACTGCAGATGGCGTTTACCGCGCCATTTGTGGTATTTTCTAAAACGCGCTGTAAAGACAGCAGGTAAAAGTTGGTCTGTGTTCCGTCGGACCTGCCTGCGACGTGCTGATGAGATCCAAAAAGAAATCGCGATCTTTATTTATAAATCTATTTTAGACGTACGTTCAGTGATTTCCCAAGAAAGTCAGAAAAACTCAAAGAAAATTTAAATGCTGTTTGATGTACACTAATTGTTTGGGAGGTTCCTGTTGGATGTTTCAATTCGTTACAAGTTTACAACTCACCTGCTTCNGAGATCGGGCTGAAACTATAGCTACAAGCTATCCAAGGATGGTACTATAGAATGTCACCTCAAGGTAGGCCTAGTGGCGTCATCTCTTGGTTAGGCCGGAAACTTATCAATCCACCCTCGTATTCTGCGTTTACAGTAGTTTTCACGCAGTTTTGACAATTAATATTTCCAAGATAATAAATTATAAAAAGTTAAGATAAATTTTTGTATAGTTTATTGTACTAATTTTTTAAATAAATCATAGAAAACTTTTGACAAGCATTGGTTATTCTTCAGAGAGGCAGTATAGTTGTATATCAAGACTTCCTGTTCCTATCTACTTCCGCGACTAGTAATAACTAATATTACAAAACACACTCAGCTATCGCAATGTGTTGATGTACATTACACATGTAACACAAAGCTAGACAAGAAAACCAAAAAAGGAAACAATGTGATGCCTAAAAACCGTAACACACACAGATGTTTATTGCTACTTTTTTATGTATATATCGCAGTTTTTATCGTATAAAGTTATTGTTATTGCATTACCAATAGAAATAAACCTTAAAAACATGAATGTTATTTAAAACACATGTTTATATTACAAAATTTATTACTGTGGGTAAATAAAAATTTAAATAAGAAAAAAATTATTGGAGTTCAAAAGCCTCTAGTTTGGTAGAAACAATCAAACACATTAACTACATTTTTCACGCTACTTGAATACCATTTTACCTCTGACGACAAATTACCATCGTTAATTAGTTTTTAATGAACCTACGTCAATGCTTCTTCGTTCCAGTGCACCTCAAACTTTTTGTAAACTGGCAAACTAATATTTTTTAAAAATCATAAAAGTACTAAACATAACTTTTTATTAACCTTCTTTTGTTTTAGACATACAAGGCAAAGTAAAAATGTATCCATTTCATGTTGTTGAATTATGTATCTTTTCGTTACTTTCAAAATTAGAAGAAAAAAATTTTACAAATGCTAATAAACCATTCAAACATAACTGATTAAAAAAATTAAGCTCAAATTATTAGTATCCACCCATTACCTACATACCAACTACTACTTACATATTTGTTATAATCTTTCTCTGTTACCATCAGATTAACCATATTATAGGTTGGATAACCATTTCTTTTATTTTCAGTTTCCATTTTCCATTAACCATGCAATGTATTAGTAAAAGCGTCATAAATAAATTAAAAAATAGTCATATCATGCAGTCTGAAAATTCCAAGCAGAAAAGAAATATATTTAGCTAGTAAAAATGCACAAGTAAGCCTAAAGAAAACAGATTAGGAAATTAATTAACTAGTTTAATACAATTAACATGCACAGTCCATTATCATAACAAAGCACTTTAAAATGTATTTAAAACTCTAATTTGGTATTGATTAAACTTCAAAGAAACTATTGAAAATATTTTTGTAAGTACCTATGTTATTATTTGTATGTAGTAAGAAAGAGACTAAAGCAAAACTGTAATAAACGAACTAGGTATGTACTTGGCTATCGAAACAATTATTTTTATTACCACTTGCAAATGCACGAAGTTCGTTATTTTGATTCACTGAAGCACATTAAATTACTGCAACAATACAAACCACATACATTTTATTTAGTTTGTAATTCAAGAAAAACTAAACTAATTATTTAAAGGTGGATGCATTAAGTTATAAATAATTTTTATTAAAACTGACAAATTAAACATAAGTAACTTTGAAAATTTCTTTTAATTAAAAAAAAAACTTACCTAATAGACAAAGAAAAGTAAGGTAATATAAATACTGTACACTTAATTTAAAACGAAACCAAACAAAGAGTGAGATAATAAATAAGTAAATATTTTCTATAATAAATAAAGCAAGTAGTGCCCGATACCCCAACTAATTATTGTTTTAAAGACAATTTAAATGTTAATCATATTCACATGAGTGGTACACTTACAAGTTGCAACCACCTGCTAAACAAGAAAATAAACAATTCATTTTAATCTAGTAGAATTAAACTAAATTAGCAGTAAAATTTGTTATTTAAAAAAGAACCGTTTGCAATCACCAAGATAAAGAATTGATAAGATTAAAGCTTCAATATTAAAGATTAACAAAAATTATTATTTATTCACAATGAGTGTTAAAAGTTTTTGAACTTTCTAAAACAATCAGAATCATGTGTTCTTATCTGCCCTGGCAGGGACTCGAGCTCATTTACCAGTCGATACAACACCTTTTTTTGTTCCTTTGTAATATAATAAAATATAAAAAAATATCGAAAAGGGTAAGTGAACATAATCTTACATTATTTTGATCAATAATAGTTATAAACTCTATTTGCGAAAAACTCTGAAAAACACTTGCTGAAATTAATGAATGACTATTTTTCCTTGTACTCGTTAAACCTTGACTGTTTTTCTCGAAGGTCTACACAGATAGTTTAGAACTGGAAGTGAATTATTCATAGCGAAAATAACAAAACTGTTAGTCTTGTAATTGATGACTAATCTGTAATATATATGTTAATATAGTAATGTAAAGACACGCAGTTGTAGATACAAAGCTAACTCCATATTGGGTATAGGTAATTCTGAATTTCATGGTCTATGACCTGGATCACTGATTTTTATTTGTATATTTTTGATTGTATAGTACTCAACACGTTTAATAGTTTTGAAATGTACCTACAATATAAATGCAATAAGCGAAGCCCCTCGTGCACTTTGCGGCCCATGAGATTTTGAAATACCGGTATCTACATAGCAAAACACAGATTTTAATAAAAAAAAATTGAGTTTACTTTAATGTGTTCTACATATTAAACTACCAATAAAAACTTTACGCATTACTAATCGAATAGGTTAACGAACGAAATAGTTGTTACACTAGATATAATAATATACAGTAATATTAAATTAAAAGTAAACTGCTTCTTAAACTGTAAACGAATTTGTATGTCTACGCATACAATAAGATTGCACCAACATTAACTTAAAACAGAAGAACAAGTTACATAGAATAAGAATTCTAATAACAAATTTATTTCGTAAGTTACTTTATTTTTCACTTCTAACACACAGGTACACCGTTTGTAGTTTACTTTCAATTATAAATCTACTTCAAGGTTTTACAATACCACACAATAAATTATTAAAATGTTCTTCTGACATAATAGGGTGATAAATAATCTAATAAGATGTACCTAATTATAAATATAGTCAGCAAAAACCTTGATATCTGCTAATGAAATCCTTTTAACAGAATTTTCATTTTTACATACAAGAAACAATCTCTTTATAAAACAGTTTAAAATGCTACTTTCATTACGCTAATATATCTGCTATAAAGTTGTTCAAAATCAATAAAGACAGCCAACGTACAGCCTTTTTAGATGATGTTTTATGTTAGCTGTTCCGTTTTTTGAACGATTTCACGCTTTGTCCTACGTAAACATTACAATCGATTTAGTAAACTTTATTGGTCAAGGTTTTATTGTGTTACTTAAAACAGCAGAGAACTTTTTTCAGTTAAAAAAACAAGTAGACAAGGGAACGCTAAACTAAATTTTATTATTAGTTGCAGTTGGAAATGAATCAGCAGAAAAATTGCTACATATGTACCTACATGTAATCCTATTTGATTAAGAAATTAATTTCAAGAAAATCACAAATCAATTATATTTTTTTAAGAACAAAACACGAAATTTTTTTATTTGCGTCATGAATTTCTTGTAAAACAGTCTCATAAAATGTATGTTTTCGACAAAATTAATGAATGAAAGCAAACAGCCTTGATGAGACAGCAAAAACAAATTATTAATTAACATGTGCAATTTCATATCTTTTAAGGATATGGTGTTTAATGATTTTTTAATATGTATACAATATTTTATAGATATAAAAAAAAAACAATAAAAAAATATTTTTAAAATACCTAATCCTAAATAATTAGATAGGCAGTAGAGGCATGTTAATTAAGCTGGTTTTGTATACGCAGAAAATGGAATTTATAGAATCTATTTTTGCACCCTATTCGCTTACAGTGCTGACCGAAAATGTAAACACTGTGAAAAAAGAAAGTTCCCCTCGAACAGATAATAATGGAATGATAAAATCATTTAATCAAAAAGCAAGCAAATACAATAAAAACGTTGACAAACTATTTAATAGAATAACAACGTGCCTACTTCTTCCCCTACAGTTACGCCACTGCTATGATGAAATAAGTGATTAATTTGCTATACAAACTAAAAATAGCTTCATAAAATTAATTAATAGATACACATATTAGGTAAGTACTTTCATATAAAAGGTTTTTTTAAAAGAAATTTTCGTTGCCAATGTGTACGAATTAGCCGTATGTCTTATTAATTGTAAAATACTTTTTAGAAACTTCGATTATATAATACCCTTGCAAGTGATAAAGTATTAGTTGTGTAATTTAGCAAATTTACACATTAGGTGATGAGAAAAATATTTAGGTACCTTAGATAAGTAAGCTCATTGTAATCAAACTACAGGTGATTGATATCTTTGTCTAATTAATATATAACAATCGAATTTATAGACGTTTTCTCCTTAATGGCATCCCCGTTTATGGTTGCAAAATAAGTCAGTGACATGACATACATAATCATAAGAGCAATTACATTTTTTTTATGGTAACAAAAACAAACAAGTATGTTCCATGTGCATATACTAATGGGACTCAAATGCGTTCATTAAATTAAACGCTTTCGGTTTTGAATCCCTGTTGCAATGCAACATTTTGTAACAGAAAAAGGAATTTAATAATTAAATTGTATTGTTATCAATAAACAATTACGAAAAAGGCGGTATCGAAATTAGCTCTCATTATGTCTCATACGCCAACCAAATATTTGTCTTCCTGTTTTCACACCTCTGCCCACGCATGAATTGTTTTAAATGCGAATAATTAATTAAATCGTCGTTTCTAGGATATTCGGCAACGAAAGCAAGAAATGCTGAGTAATTTGTCTCTTTAAAAGTAATTACAAGTACAAAAAAAACGTAAACAAGGAGAGAAGAAACGGCGGAATTAAATGCCGACAATAATAACCTATATTGTATACAAAATTATCGCACCTGTGCCTTCTCGAAATTCTCCCTCTCAATTTCCAAGCTAGTTTTTCGTGGATGCAATACTCTAGGTAACGATAACGATGCCATAACACTTATAAACTACTAAATAGTCATTTGTTTCAATTAAACAACAATAAAGAAAACAAAAACACGGAACAACTCCCACACACTACAACACTCCGTCCCTGACAAACACGAACTGAGCAACTTCAGGCTATACTTCGCGCACATACATATTGCTGTGAAGTTAGCTCCACAAGTAAAATATCAGTGATCCTCAAAATGTAGCACTAGTCATGATCAGATGCCAAAACTTGAAAATAACACGTATTGTATGTCTTTTTGTTATATATACTAGATATTCCACCCTATTAGTCACTGTGAGCTCGAAACTGTTAACACCATGCTTCGAGTGGTCGAAATTCACTTTTGTGAATAATTTGTTTTATCACCTTCTTTGTTAAAAATTGTTTGAAAAATTAAATTTAAAGGAACTATATGTAAATAGGTATGCAACACATCGTACACTTAAGCATAAGAAATTGCTGATACTAACCAGGTAATACTACTTTGCCCTGTGCTGACAGCACTCATATTTTTCTTTTATGTATAATATTTGAAGAAAAAACACTTATGAAGTACTATCAATAATAAATAAACCAAATATTAAATCAGATTAGAAAACATATGGCTAAAACATTAGTTTTATTGGAAAAGGATTAAGGATTTTGTTATAAACAAAACGAAAAACTGTAGTAACTGTCGTATTAGTTTATTAACAAATTTTATTTATATCTGTAACCTATTTATTTAAATTATACATACAAACGACTTAAACAAAGGACTCCGTTTCCTTTTCAGCTAGTTTAGTTTTTAAATCGAATACCTGTTTTTGTAGTTCCCCGTTCTATATAAATAACAAAAAAAAAACATTAAGAAAATTAAACTTTTTTTTATATCTTTTTTAGCCATATTTTAAGAAATATGTGATTTAATATTAAAACAAAAGGTGTACCAAATTAACCAAATATTTTTCTTTACTCGTGAAGACGTGATGTATATATAAGTAAGGTTTCCTAATTCTCTTTTTAGTACAGAATTATAATACAATAAAAACTACAACATAAACTTATGAACTTACCTTTCGCAGAACTTCTATGTAGTCAAATCGAAGTTTGGCGTAGAGATCAGTAATTTTGTTTGCTTCTCCGAATCCAAAACGACCTGAAATAAAAACAGCAATACAAAAAATACGTTTAATTATAGTCATTAATTAAGTTGTTAGTACCCGTTTGATTAGAAACAACTTCCGGAACGGCAGCTTTCTGCAGGGACTCCCTCATTTGCCTTTCAATGGTAAGCTGACGATTTTTTTCTTCTAGTTCGGCTTCAAGTTCCAAAATTCGACTTTCTAAACTCAAAGTTTTTCTTTGATTTTCTAGAACGACGGAATCAAGTTTACCTCTGAAATACCAAATAAAAAAGGCACTTTAAATGATAATGTTACGTAGTAAATAACATTTAGTAAAAATGGTTGTTAATTGTAAACATGGTCTCACGATATTATTCTTTATGTTAACCCTTAATTGATTTATATGCTGCATATTTTAAAATTATTCTACTTCACAACACCCTGCATAATTTTTAAAAATACACACCTCATTAGTTCGACATCGTTTTCTACATGCGTATGTGTATCCTTCTCTGTTTCGTTTTTAAAATTCAACTGTTCGTATATTGGTGCAGAAGGGGAAAGTGTATGGTCAGTGCGAAAGGGGTTTCCCCGAAATTCATCATCCAACGATGATATGTCTATTAATGTTCCCTCGTTCGAACCGTGGTGACTGTAACTGAAGTCTAAAGATTCGGTGGATTTACTAAAATGGGACGTGTCACTCAGAGTACCTTCTTCTGGCAAAGTGACATCTTGGGTAACATAGGAATAAAATTCGCTCTCTTTAAAAAAATCTGGAGGATCCTAAACAACAATAAACATAACAAAATTACCATCAACTTAATAAAAACTGGTAAAACATACGTTAGGCAGATGTTGCACCGTTACAAGATTCCTTAAGTAAGGTATTCTATTGGTCCTTTTGTAAAATTCCTTTAACTCCTGAAAAGCCTTTAAAAAACGATCCCTATGACCACTTATGACTTCACCTGGTACCGTTAAATGTAACTTAAACATTATTTTGACGCTGTAGTCGTACAGTTTCGAGGCATCTTGCAAACAAAGAACGATTGGTGACAATAAACACTGGTCTGCAGCACTTAAAAAATCTGAGTTGTTTTGAGTGATGTTTATTGGGCCAAATACTAAAAAAAAAAAATATAAGTTTAACTTTGTTTCAAAATGACAAAATACAAGTCTAAAAAAACTAATAAGTGCCTAGATGAGAATGGCATTACTTACTTGCTGATTGTAACTCTATGATACGATCCAGATAATCAAAAATCTCCACGGCCACCTCAAAACTAATGAAGATTTGTTCAAGTTGGTTAAACTGCAAAATATACTTAATTCTCACTTACTAATTATTTATGTCGTTAGACAGTATTGAATTTAATTCGTCGTCGTTGACAACCAAATTTCCAGGGAACCTGGGGTTTTTACTATGAAAGTCTATTTTTGTGATAAGTAAATTAGCGTAGAGTCTAATAGCCTGACTGTAGGTGCCCCTCAAATGTCTCTACAATCAGAAATAATAATTTCAAAAAATTCCGGATTCACAACAACACCAACGACAGTCTACCCAAAGTTTTCCCATTTCGTCCAATTCTTTTTTGTGTGCTTGACTGTGAACCAAACATAAAGGATGTCCCTCTCTAAGTATCTTATGAACCACGTAACAAAGCTTCCATGCAACAATCCTGTCGTCCAGATAGGGTGCTCTGAGAGCTACCGACCAAAAAGTTTTAGCCCCCTGTTCCCGAAAAGTCCCTACTACCGTAAACCTTAGATGCTTCGGTTTAACAGGACATTCGAGGCCAACTATTGCTTTATTAATTGATTGTGCCTGCAAAGATTTGAATTTAATTGTAATAAATATAAAAATATATATGAAGTAACAAACCACTTACGTATTTTAAATAATCCTTTTCTGTTACCATTAAATTCACCATACTATAAGGGCCTCTGTAACTACTTGTAGAATCCATTTTGGAAT
Organism: Agrilus planipennis; assembly: GCF_000699045.2. Classification (NCBI taxonomy): domain Eukaryota; kingdom Metazoa; phylum Arthropoda; class Insecta; order Coleoptera; family Buprestidae; genus Agrilus; species Agrilus planipennis. The sequence goes on along the minus strand of NW_020438975.1, from coordinate 201,711 downwards.
AAAAACAGTTTATTTATTGACTTTTAAACCTATATGATTACCATGTGTACGCCACTGGAAATATAAATTAAATAGCTAAAATCTCAATAATAATAATTTATTTATTTAAATTAAAATGTAAGGAAGCAAAATAAGCAGATAAAAAGAAATTTCACAGCATTAAACATTGTTGCTAATTAATAATTTGCGATTAGCGTCAAACAGGTACGTGATACATGCAATTATTAAATTATACGTGTTTTATACTTACACTTTGCACCAATAAAAATTCTTGATATGAAAATATAATATAATCGAATGTAGCACCTTTATTTTCTGCTGATTAAGGTTGGACTCGATCTTGCGTAAAAATAAATAATTAGGTAACTATAGACAATATTTAGTTTTTTGTTAAATTCCAGGTGAAAAGTAATAAACACACAATGTCACTTATCTTTGTATCGTCGTACATTGCGCTCAATCACCTCGCCGATAAATTTAACTGGTACTAAAGCGTGTACCTGTAGCAAGTAGATAATGACTATCTACTTGAATTTATAAAGCCTTTGATAACGCAATTATTAATAAAGGTAAGTAAACTAAAACTACATACCTTTTCAAACTAGTAATTTCAAACATTTTTTACGATGGGAGTAGCTGTATTATCAAATTTAAATGTTTTCAAACATTCTTTTTTTATTTGTGCTCATTTGGAAATTCAGACAAAGTTAGAAACGTTTGAGATGTGGTGTTATGGGCGGATGACAAAAATACCGTGAGAGAACAGAAGGCGCCATGGAAGTTAATAATGAAATGGAGAGGCAGGATGGTGGTAGGACACCTTCTGAAACATAAACGGTTAGCTACGAGACATATTAGAAGCAGCAACAGGAATAAACAGGGGCATACGAAGATTAGACGTGCGTGTCGCAACAAGGCTTTGGACCAACAAATTTGTACTCATGGTAATTATCGTTTCATATGACAATGTAATGTTAAAAATTCCTTAAAACCATGGCCTTAAAAGCCCAAGTCTCCATAGCTACCTCATTCTTCAAAAGCATTTATTATTTGATCACGCAAGGAATTCTTTCAGAAGGGAATAAAACAACTTATTATAAACTTACCCTTAATTATGTATATTTAAAACTCATTACAATTACTTCTCTCTTAATTAATCATCAGCTCGTCTTCTTATATTCATTTTTGCACCCATACCGATTTTTCGTTTCTTAAACGTCGTATTGCCGGTTCCAAGACTTTCCACAGTCTTTTCCTTAAACTCCTTTGGTTGTGGTGTAGGCTCGGGTTCATAAACCGGAACCTCGTACGCCGGTTCTAATTGAGGTAAATCTAACTGTAAGGGTTTTTCACTATAACATAAAAAAAATTAATATACATATAAAAAACATTTTTATTTTATCGTAAACATTAATTAACAAGTATTAATTTTTGTTTCTATTCACCCCCGAGAGTTGTAGAGCAAAATAAAATTGGACTTTTTACTTTAATGCAAAAAACTGAAGAAATTATCAATTTTTGGAAATTGTTACAACACGTGAAAAACGTACGAGACTGTCTTTTTACCTTGTGGTAACTGTTTGCCACTGTCCATAAGGGTTTGTTTTTCCTGGTGGAATAATAGGTGCATGTACAACAGGTGGTAAATCTTCAACCCTTCTCTCTTTTAATTTTTCCCTGAACTGGCGCGCTCTTTCTTCTTCAATTTCTTTCTCATGTTCTTGAGATCTAAAGACGAATCTGTTTAAATAAGTTTAAAAGAGCATTTATAAATATTTTGTACCGTAATTTGTCATCAAGTAATGCTTTGGAATGTCCCATATTTGTTTTATTAGAGCCCATGGACTTTAATAAAGCTGCATCTCGCTGTTCCGCAAGAGATAGGTAACCCTCTTTCGGTGGTTCCCAGACTGATTCTAACATAAAAAAAAACAACAACTCATATTAGTACTTTTTTTGAATAACTGGCTTTGAAATGTTGAACTGCCTAATAACTGATATGTGGTCGCCCTGTATACATGTTGAAAAACGCCTTGGCGCAATTCGATTAACATTTTGTTTATTAGTTTGATTTGTATGTAAACGATACCTTCAGTTTTAATACTAACATTTAAAAGTCAATTTAACATTAACATTATTTATCTTACCGTTTGTTAAAACATTCCAATAATATGTGTGGCCTTCGTTCGATTTTGCCTCATGCCAAACTTTTTTAGCGTCGCTAAGTTGCAAATTGTCCTGTTTCAATTTTTCTTTCAATGCTACCGAAGAAAAATCTGCACTATTTTCAACATCTTTTCGATAAGCCGCCAAAGCCGCAGATTCCATCTGCTTCATCATCTGATCCGTCTTCTGGGATTCCCGTTCCTCCTTTCTGGCATTCCTCTGAATCGTATTGATCCTTTTTGCAACATTGTTCTTGTGTCGTCTGCCTTTCTCATGAAATTCGACGCTCTTAAAAAAATATCCAATCAATAAAATTAGTTTTATTTTGGATACATATACAGGGGGTTGAAAAATAAACTACACTACGTACTCACCGGTTTGTTGTCAGCAATCCAACATTTACAAAAGTCGCAATATTTTCTCGATTGTGATTTCCAATAGTCAGCCCTGTAAAAGTCACAATAAAACACCGATTTTTTTTCTTGATATGATTTTTAATAATCAACAAACAATCCCAATAATAAAATCGAATAACATTACAAATATATATATATAGTGTGTGTGTATATATTAATATATAACTACGGAAACAAAAATAATTCGCACAATCTTTCTCTATCTCACACTTTCTCTCCTCTTCACGATCAAATCTAACACATCTATAATAGTAACATATTTACAGATGACATAGAGTAAAAACAGGTAACAACAGATTTTCAAAGATATGGACTAGACATACGTGTATAGGTATATGTATGTAATAATAATAGTAATGATAATGGTAGTAATACATAGTATATTAGTAACATATCTAATAGGTATGTAAAATACTGGCACAAAGGAAGCAATAGTTTTGTTTTTCAGTTTTAACACAGGGACTGATCAAATAGAAAGTAAATCTCCTTTTCTCCCTAGTTTTTAGGACTTTTTGGATATAGTGAAGATGCCCGCTTTAAATTTGTTCAATCCTTGTATTCGGTATAAATGTATATAACGGATGTTGCGCGTTGTTCGTCTATTTTTAATTTATTACATTGGCATCACTTACGTCCGCGGCTACAAACACTTATTTGTAACGCTGAAAGAGATATTTGTTTATTGGCAAACCCATTCAACTTTAATATCAAAACGATTCCAGATGTTCGTCGATAGAATGTTTATTTTTAGCCTCAGGCATTAATTGAGGATAAACATTTTTACCGACGACTTATTATTATACAAACAACGCGCTATAACATCTAGTTATAAACATACATAGGTACAAGTGTATTGTTTACGAGACACGGAATGGAAATACAATAAGTACAACACTAATAAAAATAAAGGATTCAACTGAACAATAAATAAAGACATTAAGCACGTGTCGTATACAGGGTGTCAAACATTAACACAGAATCGAATCAAAGTCCTGTACACGTAGCACGTGTTTTATAATTAACACATAAAGTTTCTCAGATCTTGATGTACAGGGTGCCCCACCGCCAAAAAAGATAAAGAAGACAGCTATCAACCGTTAGTACCCATCTGCTTAGCCCTTACTTTACTGATTTTGAGTTATGGCAGGACACTCTGTATATCTGCATATACTACTAACAAAAGCATATAAAAAATAAATATATATTTAGTACATTCCTCTGCCAGACATTTTATAAAAAAATATTTAACATTTTAATACTTATAGGTAATTTACAGTGTGTTCAGGCTGTAAATTACAAACAGATAACATCAAATTTTGAGACGTTTTCAATTTTCAACACAATCACAATTAACAATACAAAAAAAATAGTATTATGAAACGGATCATCAGTCATTTTTACTAAATATCATTTAGTAATATTTTCTATGCACCCTGTATGTGCCAAAACTGTTCAATCAATCACTCACTGTTAAAATTCCTGACAAGAAAAAATATACCTATAATTCGGTATTTTTTTGGCACAATATACATAATACATATATTTTAACATCATTACAAAATAAAGTCAAAGTACTTCAAATAACAATGAAAATAATCTCCTCTACTACGACTAGCATAAAATAACTAGAACCATTTAATTAACCAATTATAGTAAACTATACTGTGAGGTAACACAGTATTAAATTAAAGAACATACTGCGATCGTCGTTCTAAGTACGGACTTTATATCTGCGAACTACGTGCGGCCCTATTCAGAAACTATTTTATGTAATTAATAAACTTCATTTTACGATACAGAATTCAAATAAAAAATCATTAAAAAGGCTAAAAATTGCAAAAAAAAAACAGATCTATAAATATCATTTTGTTTCCTCACAGTTTAATTCCATGGTATACAAGGTGGACCAATATAAGAGCGCAAACAAAATTTATCATATCCTATTAGTAAACAAAACTGATGTAATAGTAATAGTGCAATTTTTTTGCGCCAGTTTGTAACAACAAAAGGGTAAATTTTGGTCTACCCTGTATACAAAAAACAGATTAAAGTTTAAAGATGGCATTACTTCTGCCAAACGATGTCATTAATTCGTACCATTAAGAAAATAACAATTTATAACTGAAACAAAGGTAATACTGTTGTTATTGTTGGCATTTAACTGTTGTAGAAAATTTTTAACGTATAAAAATAAGGTGACAAAAGATTTCTGTGAAGTAGCAACTAGACGATGAAATTAATGCCCGACAACACAACGAACGAAATCGTAAGCCGTCCAGCCTGACGCAAGCAGTGTGATAATAAAATATTGTAATAATGAGATAAAAATAATACCCGACTGCGCGCCTTTTTAAAATTAATTTTTCATCGCTACCGTTTCGAAAGACTCGCTTTTTTGAGATTCACATTTTTAGAATTTAATAACATAACGAAAGAATAAAAATAATATTAATATACAAAAAGGCAACTTTTTTCATATAAAAACCCAATAAAATTAAAATGTGTCTCGCCGAATTTAAAGTTCTGAACAAAAATAAGATCGAAAAAAAAAATAGTTTCATACTTTGCTGAATTTGATCATAGAAAATTCGAGTACAGATTATTTGGTAGGGAATTATTTGAGTTCATCATTGGCATAAATCAACTACAAAATGTACTTGGCGGTTGAAACATGAAGAAAAAATTGAAAAAATCCTTTTTTGATAATTATTACAAATCGCTTCAATAAAACATAATCGAAAATAAATCAAAATAATAACGAGGAAAAAAGTCTTATTTTAGGGTCAATCTGTAGGAAGTAAGTACAATACTCAATTAAAGCAATGTATCGACTTCTTCTAATAATTATCTACTCAAACTAACGAAATGCTCACTAGTTTCTTTTTAAAATTATTGGTGTTCTGACATTTTACTTAATATTGAGCAAATAGTTCTTTCTAGTTGTGACAATGAATTTGGTCATTCGAAGAACGGAAAGACAGCAGAAATTCCGTCTGTGCTTTAAGAAAATAGGGATGAAAAATGACTAACAATAATAAAGTAGTTTGTTAATTATATGACAAACCCGAAGACCCTGTAAACATATACAGGGAGAAGACTTTTAAAACTAAAAAATATTTCTCTATTAGAAATTTAAGTAATACCTCAATAAAAAAAGACAAAAGCACCGTCCTCAAAATACGAACATATTTAAGGGAGTTATTTAGAGGGTGGTGTTACTGTGACAGGATGAAAAAGGGATTACCATGGGATGAAAAATTTTATGGACGGTCTTTTACTACCCTATTTTCAATATTATCTTTCAATGATACTTCATTAACTCCCTATATTTAAAACCATTACTATTTCTAAAGTAGAAACGACGAAAAAAAAGTGTTCAAAGAATTACACCCTGTATATGACTTCCCGTGACTGATATAAGTACCTAGTAATACACAAAAAACTAATTAATTGGTATTGTTTATCACAGACAAGGTTAAAAGGTTTTTCTTTTTCTTTTAATAATTTGACTAGACTAAAAATACTTGCATTTTTTAAATCCTAACCAGTACGATAGGTAATATATATAATTAAGTATTATAGTAATTAATAATAATATTGATAAATGTGGATAATACTAAGGGCACTTAGTTTTGGTCACCTCTATAAGGATAGGATAATGTATATCTTCATCGTAATCGTCGTTTTCTAGCAAAATCTCGTGTTTTTCCCAAACGACCGCATTGTATTTGACAATTTCGTTACAATGGAAGCCCTTTTCGCGAGCTTGGCCAAGAAATTTCGTGAGAGTGAGGCCCCTTCGGGGTGCCATTACCAAAGCCAACCCGTTGTTTGATAGAGTATTCCACAACGTTTCGATTAAACAATTTCGAGCATCGTCAAAAAATAAACAATCTGCGCACAAAATAACATCGTAACTGATGGCGTTTTTCTGATTTTTAACATCTTCCCATTTCAAAACTTTTGCCATTATTGGACATGAGAATTTATTGAAGTAAAGACAATTTTTTACGTTATCAACCGATATTTTGTTGCCGTCAGTGGCCAGAACGTGCTTGGCGGACGCATATTTAGCAACCATAAGCCCCGCCATACAAGACATACCACCCCCGAGCTCTAAGACCGTTTTACCTTCAAATAAATCAAAATTTGATCCAATATAATAGCAAAGGGTCTCCTCAGATGGCCAAATACAAATATTTCCTGTGTTGTTGAAGCCCATGAGGTCTTCAGCTGAGAATGTTCTGTTACGATGTCCAATAACCAAAAAGTACTCGATATTGTTAATGTGCATGGAATATTTGTACCACGATCGCTTTTTTGCCTGCTCTAAGACATAATCATCCATTCTTTCATTCACATCAAAGGGAATATTTGGCAACTGTTGTGTGGTTAAAAGCATGAAGGAAGATATCCGACGGACAGAGAATTCATCAGTTGGACTGGATGGTTCACTGCCAGTTGGACTCTAACAAATATAAAAAAAACACCAAATCAGTTCACTTGATTTAGTATTCACAAAAATAAAACAAAATCAGAAAAGTATCTGAACTATATACTACAACAAAGTGACTTCTAAAGCGAAAAATCCAAGTCAAAAATTACAAGCAAACAGACCTTTAGAGCCCTGGCTAAGATGGCCCATCGTCTTCTGGCTGCAGTTTTTCTTTCATTTTTAGAATTTAACACTTGGTCTAAATCAATACTGCCGTTTGGGTGTAAACCGTATTTTGCATTACTTTGGTCCATATATTAGCAAAAAAGTATCCCAATAAAAAGCCTAAAAGGCAATAAAGTTAATAATTTTACAGGATGTTGTATTGCTACCTACAGGTTCAAAGATATTTCCTTCATGCTTTTAAAGAATGGGGGACTCAAACTAACGACTTATACGTCCGGTTAACAAATAAATTGGGTAATAAACTACGATCTAAATATAACAGCGAACTTAAAACATCACTTTGTCGTTATTATACACAGGTTTAATTGACCCATTATAACGACTTTCATACTACAATTAATGTTTTGTTTTTAAAGGCAGGTACTTACATTACGAAAAGTTTCCGCCGCCACCCACAACAAGCTTATTAATTAATTTTACACTACATTAAACACATATCTCTTATAAATTAAAATTAAAGGGAAAGTTTAGCTACTGCTTCCCACCACTCTTCCCTTTTTGGCAGCTGTCAAAATTTCTGGTTAGTGTCAAATATGCAAAAATTTTTAATTTATTTTTAATTTTTTTTTCATATATGAATTCATAGACACGTTAAACTAAATATAATTTAAATAAAACATTAACTTAATATTAAGCGGCTGTTTTATTCAATTTTAATTGTATTTTTATTATATTAATGTGAATAAACATCAACATTTAAATCAATGACTAGATGCGACATCTGCGGTACAGTAGTCGAAATATGTACCTTGAGATACACAAAATGTCAAAATTACTGCACCGTATCTGCAGCCATGGACATTTCTTCATTTGTGGCGTTTATCAATTTCACAACGTTTTTTAGGCTATGCGAAGTTTCTAAACGCTCGAGGACGGTAAAACAGGTCGAAGATAGTGTTTACGAATTAGGCATTTTCAAAAATTTGTTTTTGTAATTTTAAAAAACAAAACCAAAGCCACTAAATATGGAAGTTGATATTAGTGAGGTTTGCAGAGCATGTTTGACGCATCAGGAAGGAATGTTTTCGTTGTACGAAAATTACGAGCACGGACTTACTTTAGCCGCTATATTAAGGAGTTGCATTAATGCGGAGGTAATTTTGAAATATTCAAATGTTTTAACCACTATCAATACGAATAACAATTATTTAAATTAATTAAGTAACGTTTTATAAATGTTTTCTTCAGGTTAACGAAGGAGACGGATTCCCATCTTGTTTGTGTGATAACTGCACCCTAGTTTTAACGCAGTTCTATAATTTCGCCGTTGTTTATAAAGAGTCAGACAGACAATTAAAAGAAGTTCTGCAGAGGTCCAACAAAGTAAAAAATGAAAATGAAGGAAATAATCCAACCAATTGTGAAAGCAATGGTGTATACGAGGAATACAATGCAGAGAATAAAGAGGTAGAATATCACATCATTGATGAAAATAATCAAAGTTCCTCTGCAACTTTAAAGCCATGTCAGACAAGTGAAGCTACTAATATTAACACAAATTATGAAAATGATAACATTACAGAAATATTCAATTATAAAGATGGTGATGAAGGTTATCGTATAAAGGTTGAAGCTGTAGAAGTACTATCTGCTGATGAAGATTATGACTTTAATGGACTTAAATATGCTCAAGAGAATGACAGTAATCATACAGTTCCACGGTATGAATGTGACCTTTGCAGCGAAGTATACTTGTATGAAGAATACTATGTGGAACATATGCAGACATACCATAAAGAAAACACCACTGAGAATGAAGATAGCAACAGTAACGATTTAAAAAACAACGAGGATTCTGTAAATAGTAAAGAATCTGAGGAAGTTAATGAAATGCTAAATGATCCATCCATTCGTGTTATCACCAAATATGAGTGTGACACTTGTGGAGAAGCTTATTTATATCAAAGCAGTTTCCAATCTCATATGCGTACCAAACACAAATTGGACGACATCGATTGCGACAATTATTGTACCACATCTTACATCAAAGTGGAACCAAAGCCTCGACGAAAATACACTCGTTCTTTAGAAGGCAACTTGCAATCTTCACTGGAAAGACCATATGGCTGTGACCAGTGTTCTAGGAGATTTCGACAGGCCTATATGTTGGAACACCATAAGGAACTCCACAGCGGTAAAAAGAAGTTCGTTTGCGACGTGTGTGGCAAAGGATTTGTGAGGAAAACATATTTAGATGATCACATGGAGGGGCACAGTACTGTTAAGAGACATGTTTGCAAGTTCTGTGGCAAGGCATTCCAAAGAAGAACAGTTTTAAGAGCTCACAAACGCACCCACACTCATCCCAATTTCTATGTATGCGACCAATGCGGCCGAGGATTCACTAGTACGAGCACATTGAAAACACACAAAAAACTGATTCACATTAGGGAAAGGAATTTCAAGTGCGTTATCTGCAATCAAACATTTCCCCTAAAGTCCACACTGGCCAAGCATATTCGCAGACATATAAACAAAAACAAGGCTGAGAAGGACTTCCCTTGTTCACTTTGTGAGATGCAGTATAGGGACAAATCAAGTCTGAAAAGACACGTGGAGATCAAACATTTAGGTAAAGGAGTCATTGTTACATGCTCAGACTGCCCCAAACAGTACACAAGTAAGGCGAATTTGATAAAACATAGAAGAAAGCATCATAGTGAAGTGGTCACTGATTAGGATGAAATTTAACACCCAATTAATTTATTTTTTACAGACATGTTTATGAGCCATTATTTGTAGAAAAAATGTTTTTTATATACCCAATTTATTTGGCATTAAATATTCGTGTAAATAAATACAAAGTTCTTATATTTGAAACAAAAATAAATACTTCTATTCTATAAATTGTTTTAATTTAGTTACCAAGCAAAAAGTATTTCTGTGGAAACCAATAAGTCTTTGTCAAATTCAAATTTTCGAACGAAATGTGAATTTTAGTTATTCGCGAAAATTCTAAAGGTAAACTTTCGATTTCCTTCAAATTTGGAATGTTAAAGACGAAATGGCGCGGGATGGGGATGTGCCTTCAGAAAACGAAGATAATAGCGAAAACGTAAAGACATGGTTTGTGCCCGCATGTGGTTACAAAAACTTCTGCTGCTGTCCAAAAGGAAAAGAGGACACGGTATGTCTTCACACCCACGAGTGTCCTTTCCGTCCAAAGCAACCTATTCGAAAATGTTTTCCCATTTGTACCACTGATGAAGTCAAGCCCATTTATACACCATGTTTAAAAAAAATAATTGAGGAAATTGATAATGAAGAAGACGTTGATGAAGAAGAAAAGGTAAGAGGAGTAAGCACTGAAGACCTTGATGATGAAGATGACGGCAGGCGACACAAAGTGCAAATTGCCGGTTTTGTTGAACCAATTGGTAAGTCTCTGACTGTGCAGTATTTTATTACACAACTTTGTATAATTTAAAATGTTTTTGAACTGAACTACCTTGTGAATACCCGAAATAAAGATGGTACCTTCTTCGATAACTACTTCTTAAAAGTTCTTATCTATACATTTAGAACAATCAGAAACTTCTTTTGAGAAACTGTACAAAAAGAGAGTGAGGCGTGTATGCATGGCGGACGAAGAACCTCCCAAAGTGGTTTGCTCCTGTGGTTCGCCCACGTGCCAAAGATGCCGCAATACAACATTTACATTTAAAAAAGTAGAAGACGATATGGGAGAAGAAGAGGAAAAAGCCTACGACCCCCTGTGTGAAGATATTTTGGAATGCGACTGTGGGTTGCACAATTGTATTAGGTGCAGAACGAAGAAACAGTTACAGGAACAACTTAAGAAACGCATCTGCCGCTGCAATCTCCCAGAATGCATCGAATGCAAATGGTACTCAATATGTGAAGTTTGTGCTGCACCTGCTCCTAGTAATAATAATGCTTTATTAATTATGATTATTATAATTGTTAAAAACAGACGTATAAGTATTTGGTCCTTTTACTTCTATACAGGTAGAAGCAAATACTATTACAGACGAAAACAGTTAATGGAAAATGAGGGTGAATTTCCCACAATTAGCGAGGTGAAAAAGGAATGTCAAGATTTGTCGAAACTCGTATTCGACCAATGTATCGACTCCTTAAAGGATAAATTGGGACTTACACCGCCTTTGGGAGGTCCTGGTGAAGTCCTCTGGCAATCCCCAAGTGATTTACTTGAAGGAAAAGTTATCCTGAAACCACCTTATTCCAATAGGTGTATTAAAGCTCTTACTCATGAAGGGATATTAAGTAAGTAATTGATTTACCAAATCCCACTATAAAACGGAAAAAATGGTATTATTTTTTACAGAGATAGGATCAGTAATTGAGCAGAAGTTTTTGAACGAGATGGAATTGGAAAAACAGAGGGCGTTGAAAGAACAAAGAGAAACACTTGAATATCTGTTTGAAATAGAGAAACAAGAAGCAATAAATGCTACTAGAGCTGAAGAAAGAGCACTATGTGAAGAACGAATGTTAGAATTGAATGCCAGATGGGAAGAGGAACTACAGGAAGAACTACAACTATTAGAAGCACGTTTAACTGCAGAATTCGAACTGTTATTGCAACAACAAAGAGATGAACTTGAAATTATTTGGCAAGCTAAACTTGATGAAGCTGTTCGAGAGACAACAGAAAAACTAACAGCTCTTTTCATGGAAGATCTCAAGAGGCAAGAGGAAGAACTGACAAAGAAATTCAATGAAGAGTTAAAGTGCGTGATTTATTTTCATTATATTTAATTCGTTGTATAACGTATGGCGTTTCATCTGTTTTAGAAAAATGGAAATCAAATATAAGATCAAAGAAAAGGCCGATATAGAAAAGTACGAAGAGAAACTAAGGCAACTTAGGCATCAACTGGAATGTAAAAATATAGCAAACTTGATGTGCGTGCTATGCGTTGAACGTAAGAAGTGCATGGCTGAAAAAGAAGCGTTAATGAAGGAATGCGAGAAACAATACAAGGACCAATACAACCAAGAGATGGAAGACAAGATAACTGAGCTAAATGAAACTATAAAAGAAAAGCAGAGACAGTTGGATTTACGTGAAGAATACTTACGTGAAATAATTCAGCAATATCAGAAGTTTATTAACTTTGCCTTGAAATCTTCTCCAACGCAAGCAGAATTTTTGCTGAGTCTCGAAAAAATGTTACTTTTTGAACTTACTAAGCAAGTAGTCAAGCAAAGTCCGAAACTGATAGAAGAATTCCAACCATGGAAAGAAGATTCGGAAATAATAAGTGCAAGAGGTTCAAAAAGGAATCTCGTAGAAACCGATTACCATGGATGTTTCAAAGAACTCGAACCACCTGGAGACGACAGAGAAGTAGATGACTTACCTCATTTCTATTACAACAAAAATTTATATGTACGTGAAGATTTTCGCAATTTACTTTCCACGGGACGAGAGGTCGACTCTTCATACGAATTATGGAGTAAAAATGTTCAAGATTTGATAAACATTATGAAAGGACCGCTAAAAAAACCGATTAGAGTTGATGATGATGAACTTCCTGAATTGAAGGGTGTAAAGTACGTTTTAATGAAGTTGAAAATGTCATATTTTATAGAATGTTAACAGATAACTTTTCTTAATATGTAAATTGTTACAGGTCACAAAACATGACAAAGTCTAACGTCTATTTTGCGGGTGCACAAGTTTTGGATGAAAGTAGGAGTGTAGATACAGAATTCAAAATGATGACAAAGAATAAGGCATCACTAAAACCGTCCAGTAAACTACAATTAGGGCCTATTAACTATTTGGCGTTACACAAAGAATCGGAACGTGATACCCTCCTGATCGGTGCCGTTAACTCTTTGGAGTTACTCAAAAAGAAACTGTCTGCAAAGCAGCCATTGGGAAGTGATACTTACGAAACCAAAGAAGACACCGAAACGGAAACCATAACGAGCGAACAAGAACAGACTCAGGAAACCGATGTACCGGTGGAAACTTTGATTTTGCAAAGACTCTCTGAAGAGGACAATGTATCGACGATACCGTTTATTCCATTGAAACCTGAATCACAGGCCCGTACGGACAAACAACCTTCGGAAAAAGTCAAAAAGAGAGTTTCGGTGTCCCAAAAATCTGTATCAAATGAAAACGTTAAGCCAATTGAGACAAGTGTAAGCGTCATAACTGATTCGCTAATAATTCACAGAATGTCGTTTAGTAAGAAGGCATACGAACATGGTAAACCCACGATGATGATCTCTTCACCTAAACAAACACCTATGATAAGAGATGACTCAATAACGATGTTGAAAGAAGAGGAAGAACTTTACGAAGCATCCAAGTTAAATGTTGCCAAGGATTCCCTAGAAATAGCTCGAAAACAGTCAAGCGAAGTGGTAGATGGTATAGTTAGTAAAGCCCTCAAGTCGCCAAAATGTCACCTATCACAAGAGCAAATCATCAAAGTCGATTTAGATACTGCAGATGAGGATACAAAGAAGGCAGTGAAAATGTCTCACATCGAAGTCATTAAATTGCCTGAAAAGAAACCATCTGCTGTTAGTTTTACCACCGAGCCTCACATAATTGAGACTTCCAGCATTCAAAGTTCGGATTCTCCTCTTCTTATTTATGGCGAAGGTAAGAAAATGTTGCCAAAAAGTCAAGTAGTGGGTAAGTTAAAACAAATCTTCTTTCAGAGAGGGACGACTTTTTAAATAAGCCCAATGAAGTTAAAGTTGTCGGTGATAAAAACGCTAAAGAGCACCTTCAGCGGACTTCAGAATTCACCTTTACTCGCGCTAGTTCGCTCCTCAAAATGTTTGATGGTCGTCCAGATCTTATCAGGATGTTTACCGCAGGTTCAAAGTAATTTTTAAGGATTTTTATAAAATTATTTTGTTATTGAGCATAATTATCACCTTATTCTTTAATATATTGTTCATTATTAATAAAACATTCAACTACATTACCTCTTTTTCAAATTTAAAGGTGAAATAAAATTTGTTCAAATGAAAAATGAGTATTAAATACCTTTTAATAAATTCTCGGCACTATAGAAATCCTAATCGTAAATGAGATTAATTTGAAATGAATTGCCGTAATAGTGACTAATATGCTTTAATTTCATTTTAAACTCATTTGCAGGTTTTTATGAACAGTTCTCTTAAAAGTGTTTAATTTACTATTATAATGAATTTAAAACAAACCTAGTGCCTTTCCTTAGTGAAATCAACCATATGATTCCTTTGGGTTACTGGAGTTTCGCAAGCAAGGCTAAGCTTCTCTGCAACATATTCATGTGCATTAAATGCTTCTGCTTTCTTACATTGGGCTATAAGTTCAGCTTGAAACACTTTCTCCTTGGCTAACTCTCTCTTCTGCCTTATCTATCACCAAAATTAAATTAGTAACCTATATTTCTAAATTAATGTGCAAATATTTTTATTAATTAATTACCTTTGCCCATACATATTTCATCTTCTTTCTAAGTTTCCTGAGTTTATGCTTTCTCATTTTTTTCCTCCTAATAACAATTAACCGGGCTGCTTCTTTTCTAACAGCATCAGTGTTCGTTGGGGGTTCTACAATGCTACTCCTATTGTCATCAGTACTAAATGGCATTTCCAATGGTATATCTAAATTGGATACTTTTGGAAGTTCTAAACTTGGTGTATTTACATTGACAGGTAGCTTTATTGGGTACCTTTTCTTCCAGATCCATTCTTGAGTTATGGGGCTTAAAGGAGTCAAGATTGTATTGTTTGGAGTAATTAGTTTATCATTTATTGTTGAAAGACCTCGCACAGCACTAAACCCAAAAAGAACGTGTTTTTCATTTGATATTTTACCGAATTCTGAAGCTGTAAATCGCAAAATTTTAAAAATATTCCTCATATTTTCGGTTACAATTTTACAGGTTAGAACTCACGATAGTAATAGTTGAATAATAATAACCATACAATATTGCGTTACTATTGGTTAATCTACAATAACATGGAAAGGCAGAAAATTTAAAAAACACAAAACAAATAATATCCAAAGTGCAAATAGTATTTCCAAATAAAAGTTCTTAAGGTTCTAATAAATATTCCTACTATATAATATAACTAATAGTGATGGAATGTGCCGTATGTGTTTTAAACGTCCCAAATATTTTAATAAATTAATTCCTTGTTTTGTGTAATAACATTCTGTGTTTTACTAAAAAAGAAGGAAAGAAAAAAATTGTTCGTAAATTAATTCGCGTATTTTATTAATTATACATAGAATTAACAGACTTTTCGAGCTTAGAAATATTATATAGGGGTCATTATTTACAAGAAAAGTTTATAAGTACATAATATACAAAAACCGAAATTGTAATAAAATATTTTTTTAAAACACAAAAAGGAAAATGAAAATTATTGTTTCTCCTTTTTCTTAAATGAAGAACGAAAAAAATAACTCAGAAAGGCTTTTGGAGGCCACTCAAATATTACGTAAACATAATTTTAATATTGGACATTAAAATGAAATTAACTTCTACTCTCTACATATTATCCCAACAATTTTTCCCTTATTAAATTTGGGATAATATGTAGAGGATAGAAAGTTTAATGTTTAATATTAAATATTAACCTCATCAAGAACATTTTCGTATATACAAACATATTGATAACACAATTTTAATAATTTTAGACCGTTTCGTCCAGTGGCTTAGCTACGGAGAACTTTAAGTTGTTCAAACACCACTTATCGACTATAAAGTTTTTATAAAATTATTTTGAAGTATGAGAAGTTCGAGTAATAATCAACAAACTTCATCGTAAATACAAGCAGATAAACAGATAAATAGAGCAATAACCCTGCCACATTCGTTTAATTTTTTAAAGTAAATATAAAGATGCATTATTATGTTGTTAGATTTTACAACATTTATTGTTTTATTTAATATAATTAACATTTATAACTTAACTCCCCCTTTCATAAATTTTAGCTGCGTTACTGCTCCTGCCCGTATACTAGGAAAGGATAAGTAAAATCTAAAACCTCCCCCTACTTTTTATAAACATATTACTCGAAAGAATTTTCTTTTTGTACGCAAAATAAAAATTAATCTACTCTTGTTAACTCACGTCTACCAAAATGGACACCACCCTATATAGCACTGACACAGATTTTCGTTACTTGTGGCCTGCTGAATCAGCAATTCGACCTGTCTCTGAATCGTGACATTTTCTTCTTGTGGAAAGTCTCTTCCCGTCAGTTTATCCCTCACTCTTGTAATTATGGCCAACGCTTTTTTACTGACAGCCTCTGACTGGGACCCGTCCCCTATAAAATCGGGAGACGGCTGTCCCTTTCTTGACAAATTCAAACTCAAAGTGCCTAGTTCTTGTTCCTGCGAAGAAACTCCCGATATAGATCCTACATCGTTAGTATTGGATTTATTGTTTCGACCAGTATTGATCAGTCTCCAATTTAGCAAAGGGTCATACACGAAGGCTTCCAAAACGGCCATCAGACTGTCTTTGTTTCTATGCAACACAGACATCACAGATTCACATGTTCTCCTGTACGTCCCCTCTATCCCTGTAACCTCCATAGCGTTTATCAACATCCTGGTCAAACGGAAAGGGATCTTTTCAGGGAATTTCTCTCGCGTCATAGCCACTTCGAAACAATCACCGAAATCAATGTGAAGAATTTTGCCACTCATACGATCCAACATTAAATTTGATGGATGACGATCTCCCAGACCTATTTAAGAAATATGTGCATTATTTAACTCTCCATATGAAAAGGACGCTTACCCAGAATATACCCAACCATGGACATTACAGCCAACGATCGAGTGTAATTTGTACGCCTGTCGAACCACACTTCCGAAGAAGGGCTCTTTAACCACAACAACTTGGCTAAATCATCACCATGTGTGTGTTCGAGAGCGTGTTCGAAAACTTCAACTTTTTGCATCAATGTCAAATGGTCATAATCTGGAGCCATTCTTAACATTATTCGATGTTCTATGTTCAATAAAATCTTCTTCTTCTCCCTATAATCCCTGATCAGTGTGTGCAATGTGTCGCAATGCGGCACCCAACCAATTAAACCCGAATTTGTACTTAATGGAATCACAGCGTATCTTTGAATTGTTAAGTTTCTTCTTAAAGTATCCGGATCTTTTAAAAGCAGTGCATTTACCAGTCCGAATAATTGCATGACTCTTTCGTCCTGTCGTAAGTCTTCATGACCTTTTAAAAGGAACATGTAGTCCTTACCGTTGCTTCCTCTTATTAAAAGTTTCCTTGGTCGTTGCTTTGAAGTGATTACCTGCAATTTTATCAAATAGAGATTAATTGAGTTTGAAATAATTATAAAACTGTTGCTTGAAACCTGAAGTGCACTCTGGATATAGGCGATCCTGACTACGGGCTGTCCTGGACAATAACTACCGGGAACTGCCAACTCCAGATCCCTACAAATCAACAAATTTGGAGAGACATACTGGAGCTCCAACGACGTGAGTTGAGGAAGTTGCCTGGAAATTCTTCGGAATACATGGTAATACAATTCCCAAGCTTGGTTCAAATCTTGAATATTTTTCGAAACCTTTAAGAAAATAATATAAAAATTATTAGTAAAGCCTACAAATGGTTGTAACGGCTATTAAGGTTTCACCGTGAAGACTTCAATTACCATTTTTTAGTATCAAACCTTAAAAGTATTTACCTTATATCGCTGACACCATTCTTGGGCTTCCATAAGATCTCTTCCATAGACTTGATTGAAACTGGTTTCTTTAAGTGTTTGAGGTCCCTTTTCCATAATAGCATGTAATGGTTCCAGGACTTCAAACATGCCCTTGATATCCTGTTCCCCAAAAAAGAGCCTCGAAGCCTCTTCTAGTCCTTCGTGCCACATCTCATGCCACAGAATAGCTACCCTTACCAATTCCTCCGAAACCATAATCGCTTGATTGACTAAAGTTGGCGAGTTTTCGCTCATCGATTTTAATATTTTATTTGCATTATTGCGACGCATTATTGACGCACTTTTAGATGCCACGGTCAACGGATATATCAAAGCCTAATTAACACATACATTTCTATTATTTTTTTTTTTGGTCACACAAGAACTGGACTTACTTGAGGATAAGCCTTTCCAATATCAATTAAAAGATGATGAATTAAACGTGATACCAATATTTTTGGAGTGTCAATACGCGCGATGAGTTGTGGGATTACTTGCAGCCAAGTATTTTTCTCAATTATTCGGATCCCTTCGGCGATTGCTTCGTATACTTCCGGCCACTGTCCATAATCGAACCATAACGTTAGAAGACGTAGAGTGTCTTGCAACGAACTTCCTTTTGAAAGGTTAATTGACCTAAGAAAACAACATCAACATTTCAATGATATTAAAATTTTTCTCAAATTTACTTGAAAAATCCTTGAACTGCTAAGACGGTGTATTGAATTATTTCGTTTTGATTTTCTCCTTTTGCAACAGGTGAATTGTTCTTATTAGAATTTTCGTTTTTATAAAACAATACAGTTTCGTAGTTCATAAATGCCCAAGAATGCCAAGCTTTGTACCAGTGAGGATCGTGCTCAGTTGCTTGCTGGTAACATTTCAAAATTACAGGAATTGATTGGTCTTTAATGCCCTCTAAAGATTCCTGCCACTCCCCTAATTTTAGGTAGCTTCTAAAAATTATGATTACAATAAAATACGAGGAATTTAAACTTCTAAGTTATTCATTTTACCTTGCTAAAAGTCTTTTTTTCTCGTCATCCAAGTCATCTGAGACGGTCAATTGTGTGTAATCCCTCAGAAAATTAGACAGTTGTCTGTGAGCTTCTTGTTTCTTCCCGGCCATCCACAGATGTTTGCAGAAAGCAAAAGTCACTTGTGGTTGCTGGCAGGGTAACGGTTGATCTGGCTGTAAACTGGGATCATAGCCCATCAGCATTACCAATGTTTTATGTGACAGCATCTAAAAAATGCAACAAAATGGAACAGAAAATACTACAAACGGCACAGTGAACGCCATCTGTAGCACGATGCTACATTTTAGGATTACATATTTTTCAACAAGGTCCACTTGTGTGGATATCTACTTGCTGAAAACGAATCCTGGCGTAACCAACCTCAACGTGATAGGCACGTTAGCTTAATCGAATAAAATAATTCGAAGTGGTCTGTATTCTGTCGAAACTGTATCTTACATCAAAGTGGAACCAAAGCCTCGACGAAAATACACTCGTTCTTTAGAAGGCAACTTGCAATCTTCACTGGAAAGACCATATGGCTGTGACCAGTGTTCTAGGAGGTTTCGACAGGCCTATATGTTGGAACACCATAAGGAACTCCACAGCGGTAAAAAGAAGTTCGTTTGCGACGTGTGTGGCAAAGGATTTGTGAGGAAAACATATTTAGATGATCACATGGAGGGGCACAGTACTGTTAAGAGACATGTTTGCAAGTTCTGTGGCAAGGCATTCCAAAGAAGAACAGTTTTAAGAGCTCACAAACGCACCCACACTCATCCCAATTTCTATGTATGCGACCAATGCGGCCGAGGATTCACTAGTACGAGCACATTGAAAACACACAAAAAACTGATTCACATTAGGGAAAGGAATTTCAAGTGCGTTATCTGCAATCAAACATTTCCCCTAAAGTCCACACTGGCCAAGCATATTCGCAGACATATAAACAAAAACAAGGCTGAGAAGGACTTCCCTTGTTCACTTTGTGAGATGCAGTATAGGGACAAATCAAGTCTGAAAAGACACGTGGAGATCAAACATTTAGGTAAAGGAGTCATTGTTACATGCTCAGACTGCCCCAAACAGTACACAAGTAAGGCGAATTTGATAAAACATAGAAGAAAGCATCATAGTGAAGTGGTCACTGATTAGGATGAAATTTAACACCCAATTAATTTATTTTTTACAGACATGTTTATGAGCCATTATTTGTAGAAAAAATGTTTTTTATATACCCAATTTATTTGGCATTAAATATTCGTGTAAATAAATACAAAGTTCTTATATTTGAAACAAAAATAAATACTTCTATTCTATAAATTGTTTTAATTTAGTTACCAAGCAAAAAGTATTTCTGTGGAAACCAATAAGTCTTTGTCAAATTCAAATTTTCGAACGAAATGTGAATTTTAGTTATTCGCGAAAATTCTAAAGGTAAACTTTCGATTTCCTTCAAATTTGGAATGTTAAAGACGAAATGGCGCGGGATGGGGATGTGCCTTCAGAAAACGAAGATAATAGCGAAAACGTAAAGACATGGTTTGTGCCCGCATGTGGTTACAAAAACTTCTGCTGCTGTCCAAAAGGAAAAGAGGACACGGTATGTCTTCACACCCACGAGTGTCCTTTCCGTCCAAAGCAACCTATTCGAAAATGTTTTCCCATTTGTACCACTGATGAAGTCAAGCCCATTTATACACCATGTTTAAAAAAAATAATTGAGGAAATTGATAATGAAGAAGACGTTGATGAAGAAGAAAAGGTAAGAGGAGTAAGCACTGAAGACCTTGATGATGAAGATGACGGCAGGCGACACAAAGTGCAAATTGCCGGTTTTGTTGAACCAATTGGTAAGTCTCTGACTGTGCAGTATTTTATTACACAACTTTGTATAATTTAAAATGTTTTTGAACTGAACTACCTTGTGAATACCCGAAATAAAGATGGTACCTTCTTCGATAACTACTTCTTAAAAGTTCTTATCTATACATTTAGAACAATCAGAAACTTCTTTTGAGAAACTGTACAAAAAGAGAGTGAGGCGTGTATGCATGGCGGACGAAGAACCTCCCAAAGTGGTTTGCTCCTGTGGTTCGCCCACGTGCCAAAGATGCCGCAATACAACATTTACATTTAAAAAAGTAGAAGACGATATGGGAGAAGAAGAGGAAAAAGCCTACGACCCCCTGTGTGAAGATATTTTGGAATGCGACTGTGGGTTGCACAATTGTATTAGGTGCAGAACGAAGAAACAGTTACAGGAACAACTTAAGAAACGCATCTGCCGCTGCAATCTCCCAGAATGCATCGAATGCAAATGGTACTCAATATGTGAAGTTTGTGCTGCACCTGCTCCTAGTAATAATAATGCTTTATTAATTATGATTATTATAATTGTTAAAAACAGACGTATAAGTATTTGGTCCTTTTACTTCTATACAGGTAGAAGCAAATACTATTACAGACGAAAACAGTTAATGGAAAATGAGGGTGAATTTCCCACAATTAGCGAGGTGAAAAAGGAATGTCAAGATTTGTCGAAACTCGTATTCGACCAATGTATCGACTCCTTAAAGGATAAATTGGGACTTACACCGCCTTTGGGAGGTCCTGGTGAAGTCCTCTGGCAATCCCCAAGTGATTTACTTGAAGGAAAAGTTATCCTGAAACCACCTTATTCCAATAGGTGTATTAAAGCTCTTACTCATGAAGGGATATTAAGTAAGTAATTGATTTACCAAATCCCACTATAAAACGGAAAAAATGGTATTATTTTTTACAGAGATAGGATCAGTAATTGAGCAGAAGTTTTTGAACGAGATGGAATTGGAAAAACAGAGGGCGTTGAAAGAACAAAGAGAAACACTTGAATATCTGTTTGAAATAGAGAAACAAGAAGCAATAAATGCTACTAGAGCTGAAGAAAGAGCACTATGTGAAGAACGAATGTTAGAATTGAATGCCAGATGGGAAGAGGAACTACAGGAAGAACTACAACTATTAGAAGCACGTTTAACTGCAGAATTCGAACTGTTATTGCAACAACAAAGAGATGAACTTGAAATTATTTGGCAAGCTAAACTTGATGAAGCTGTTCGAGAGACAACAGAAAAACTAACAGCTCTTTTCATGGAAGATCTCAAGAGGCAAGAGGAAGAACTGACAAAGAAATTCAATGAAGAGTTAAAGTGCGTGATTTATTTTCATTATATTTAATTCGTTGTATAACGTATGGCGTTTCATCTGTTTTAGAAAAATGGAAATCAAATATAAGATCAAAGAAAAGGCCGATATAGAAAAGTACGAAGAGAAACTAAGGCAACTTAGGCATCAACTGGAATGTAAAAATATAGCAAACTTGATGTGCGTGCTATGCGTTGAACGTAAGAAGTGCATGGCTGAAAAAGAAGCGTTAATGAAGGAATGCGAGAAACAATACAAGGACCAATACAACCAAGAGATGGAAGACAAGATAACTGAGCTAAATGAAACTATAAAAGAAAAGCAGAGACAGTTGGATTTACGTGAAGAATACTTACGTGAAATAATTCAGCAATATCAGAAGTTTATTAACTTTGCCTTGAAATCTTCTCCAACGCAAGCAGAATTTTTGCTGAGTCTCGAAAAAATGTTACTTTTTGAACTTACTAAGCAAGTAGTCAAGCAAAGTCCGAAACTGATAGAAGAATTCCAACCATGGAAAGAAGATTCGGAAATAATAAGTGCAAGAGGTTCAAAAAGGAATCTCGTAGAAACCGATTACCATGGATGTTTCAAAGAACTCGAACCACCTGGAGACGACAGAGAAGTAGATGACTTACCTCATTTCTATTACAACAAAAATTTATATGTACGTGAAGATTTTCGCAATTTACTTTCCACGGGACGAGAGGTCGACTCTTCATACGAATTATGGAGTAAAAATGTTCAAGATTTGATAAACATTATGAAAGGACCGCTAAAAAAACCGATTAGAGTTGATGATGATGAACTTCCTGAATTGAAGGGTGTAAAGTACGTTTTAATGAAGTTGAAAATGTCATATTTTATAGAATGTTAACAGATAACTTTTCTTAATATGTAAATTGTTACAGGTCACAAAACATGACAAAGTCTAACGTCTATTTTGCGGGTGCACAAGTTTTGGATGAAAGTAGGAGTGTAGATACAGAATTCAAAATGATGACAAAGAATAAGGCATCACTAAAACCGTCCAGTAAACTACAATTAGGGCCTATTAACTATTTGGCGTTACACAAAGAATCGGAACGTGATACCCTCCTGATCGGTGCCGTTAACTCTTTGGAGTTACTCAAAAAGAAACTGTCTGCAAAGCAGCCATTGGGAAGTGATACTTACGAAACCAAAGAAGACACCGAAACGGAAACCATAACGAGCGAACAAGAACAGACTCAGGAAACCGATGTACCGGTGGAAACTTTGATTTTGCAAAGACTCTCTGAAGAGGACAATGTATCGACGATACCGTTTATTCCATTGAAACCTGAATCACAGGCCCGTACGGACAAACAACCTTCGGAAAAAGTCAAAAAGAGAGTTTCGGTGTCCCAAAAATCTGTATCAAATGAAAACGTTAAGCCAATTGAGACAAGTGTAAGCGTCATAACTGATTCGCTAATAATTCACAGAATGTCGTTTAGTAAGAAGGCATACGAACATGGTAAACCCACGATGATGATCTCTTCACCTAAACAAACACCTATGATAAGAGATGACTCAATAACGATGTTGAAAGAAGAGGAAGAACTTTACGAAGCATCCAAGTTAAATGTTGCCAAGGATTCCCTAGAAATAGCTCGAAAACAGTCAAGCGAAGTGGTAGATGGTATAGTTAGTAAAGCCCTCAAGTCGCCAAAATGTCACCTATCACAAGAGCAAATCATCAAAGTCGATTTAGATACTGCAGATGAGGATACAAAGAAGGCAGTGAAAATGTCTCACATCGAAGTCATTAAATTGCCTGAAAAGAAACCATCTGCTGTTAGTTTTACCACCGAGCCTCACATAATTGAGACTTCCAGCATTCAAAGTTCGGATTCTCCTCTTCTTATTTATGGCGAAGGTAAGAAAATGTTGCCAAAAGGTCAAGTAGTGGGTAAGTTAAAACAAATCTTCTTTCAGAGAGGGACGACTTTTTAAATAAGCCCAATGAAGTTAAAGTTGTCGGTGATAAAAACGCTAAAGAGCACCTTCAGCGGACTTCAGAATTCACCTTTACTCGCGCTAGTTCGCTCCTCAAAATGTTTGATGGTCGTCCAGATCTTATCAGGATGTTTACCGCAGGTTCAAAGTAATTTTTAAGGATTTTTATAAAATTATTTTGTTATTGAGCATAATTATCACCTTATTCTTTAATATATTGTTCATTATTAATAAAACATTCAACTACATTACCTCTTTTTCAAATTTAAAGGTGAAATAAAATTTGTTCAAATGAAAAATGAGTATTAAATACCTTTTAATAAATTCTCGGCACTATAGAAATCCTAATCGTAAATGAGATTAATTTGAAATGAATTGCCGTAATAGTGACTAATATGCTTTAATTTCATTTTAAACTCATTTGCAGGTTTTTATGAACAGTTCTCTTAAAAGTGTTTAATTTACTATTATAATGAATTTAAAACAAACCTAGTGCCTTTCCTTAGTGAAATCAACCATATGATTCCTTTGGGTTACTGGAGTTTCGCAAGCAAGGCTAAGCTTCTCTGCAACATATTCATGTGCATTAAATGCTTCTGCTTTCTTACATTGGGCTATAAGTTCAGCTTGAAACACTTTCTCCTTGGCTAACTCTCTCTTCTGCCTTATCTATCACCAAAATTAAATTAGTAACCTATATTTCTAAATTAATGTGCAAATATTTTTATTAATTAATTACCTTTGCCCATACATATTTCATCTTCTTTCTAAGTTTCCTGAGTTTATGCTTTCTCATTTTTTTCCTCCTAATAACAATTAACCGGGCTGCTTCTTTTCTAACAGTATCAGTGTTCGTTGGGGGTTCTACAATGCTACTCCTATTGTCATCAGTACTAAATGGCATTTCCAATGGTATATCTAAATTGGATACTTTTGGAAGTTCTAAACTTGGTGTATTTACATTGACAGGTAGCTTTATTGGGTACCTTTTCTTCCAGATCCATTCTTGAGTTATGGGGCTTAAAGGAGTCAAGATTGTATTGTTTGGAGTAATTAGTTTATCATTTATTGTTGAAAGACCTCGCACAGCACTAAACCCAAAAAGAACGTGTTTTTCATTTGATATTTTACCGAATTCTGAAGCTGTAAATCGCAAAATTTTAAAAATATTCCTCATATTTTCGGTTACAATTTTACAGGTTAGAACTCACGATAGTAATAGTTGAATAATAATAACCATACAATATTGCGTTACTATTGGTTAATCTACAATAACATGGAAAGGCAGAAAATTTAAAAAACACAAAACAAATAATATCCAAAGTGCAAATAGTATTTCCAAATAAAAGTTCTTAAGGTTCTAATAAATATTCCTACTATATAATATAACTAATAGTGATGGAATGTGCCGTATGTGTTTTAAACGTCCCAAATATTTTAATAAATTAATTCCTTGTTTTGTGTANCAGCGCGTCGCAGGCAGCTCCGACAGAACACAGACCAACTTTTACCTGCTGTCTTAACAGTGCGTTTCAGAAAATACTACAAACGGCACAGTGAACGCCATCTGTAGCACGATGCTGATGAGATCCAAAAAAATCGAAATCGCGATCCGCGTCTGGCAGTTTCGACAGAATACAGACCACTTCGAATTATTTTATTAAAATGGAACAGTTTTGTAACGTTGCCAAATAAAAAACTTACCAATGATCCGCTTTTCCTGCACAATGAAGCATACTTCAACCACGTGTGAATATCTTCATAAGGACTGAGAACCAATGAATGCACTTGAATAATTTTTTGCCAATCTTCAGCCAACCGTTGTCCCGATTGCAATCTTTGCCACCACATAGTCCTAAGAGTTAGTCGTCGTTCAGGTACCAGTTTGTATTGTATCACTTCTTCCATTTCTGCCAGCATTTGTACTACT
The DNA here is from genome assembly GCF_000699045.2 of Agrilus planipennis. Classification (NCBI taxonomy): domain Eukaryota; kingdom Metazoa; phylum Arthropoda; class Insecta; order Coleoptera; family Buprestidae; genus Agrilus; species Agrilus planipennis. The sequence goes on along the minus strand of NW_020438975.1, from coordinate 175,628 downwards.
ACCATGGCTCCATAAGCCCTCTGGTATGATTCACCGGCCATTGCCGTAAGTTCCGTATCTAAAAGATCCCTCGTTGTGTCGATATATTTCTGAGCCTCTTCGTAGTTTTCTTTATGAATTGCAAGAATTGCTCTGTAGAAGGCACCATCTTGAGATTCCTTTGGAATAACATTAACGTATCTATAATGTAATTAACAATTGTATATTTAGCTAGCAGAAAGGTGAATGGTTTCATACTTTTCCATAGATTCCCAGTCATATAAGCCCCAGGAAGATGCTGCTGCCAGCCTACCTGCCTTTTGTTTATTATCTTCTGACAAACCGGTAAATTTAGTTTCTACCATGTTGTGTAGAACGTCCCATTCACCTAGTGCTTCAAGGCATCTAAAAATTGCCAATAAATAAATAATACAGCGTTAATAGTGGCTCTCAAGGTTTCTGGTCGTTGTTGATTAAGGCTTTTTGCCCTCAACCTTTCGTCGTCTCGCGTGAACATCATTTCTTTCTACCAGAGTAGCTGATGGAAGTTGACGAAACATTGAGGACAAGCTGCCTCAATCAACGAATACCCAAAAGCCCTATAATTCACCAATCACAAATAATCTTTCTGTTGTTAACATTTGTCATACCTCATTTGTCCTACAATAGATTCTTCTTCGTTTTCGTTAGTTTCTAATACCTCTTTGTACAAATTTAAGGCTTTGTCCCAATTGTGAAGCTTTTCGTACCACCGCACTTGGACCTGTATGTCAGAATTACGATGCATAACAAATTGCAATAAACCTTCAGCAGCTTCTTTCTGCTGCAACTTATTGTTAACCATTATAAGTGATTCTACAACTTGACTAGAAGCTTCCCTTTGGAATTCTTCTTCAATATAATGAAGCGCTTTTGCATACGCTCTAAAAATAACATGCAATTGGAATATAAAGTGAATACAATACTTTACACGTTTCATACCTGCAATACATTGCTCTGTCTCCCAATAAATGAGGATCTAGAGGCAAAGGCCCTTTGTCACAATGCTCCATGAATTCTGCCAAATTTAATATAGTCTGCGTTATCTCCGGCAAGTCTGGCAACATCAAAGCTTTTTGCAAGCTGCTTATAAGTTGTTTTTGCATTCCTTCATTTAATTCTGTCCAACAACTTACGAAAGCGACATTAAATAAGTCCTTGGGTAACTGTGGATAGCTTTGTGCTAAAGACAAGCAAGCACGTAGAGCTGGTATAGGAGACTGCTTCAGCAACTCGATGCTTAGCCTCTGCAACCATTCTAGCCAATCGTCTTTAGAAACCCTTCTATTCGGAGTCCAGGCTTGTTGAAGATTGGAGGGTGACACCTTCAGTCGTTGAATTACAACATTGTCAGATGTACCCAAATTTATTTCCTTGTTTTTATTACGTGATCTAGGCCTCGTAAGTGGGAAATCAGCATCTTCCGCTAATGTGGTTTCGCTTGAAATTTTCGCTATCAGCATCTCATACGTCGTGTGCTGTATTTTATGCTTCGTTATGACTTTATTTACAAGGGGCACAAATATGTTAAACTTTTTTCCTAGTTGAATAACCAACGAACACAAAGTCTCCATAGCTGCTGGACGTAATTCTGGACAATTATCCAACGTACGAACTAAAGGATGGATAATACGAGATATAAGATCGCTAAAGTCCAATATATCTGCCAAATAATCTATTGTTTCCAAAGCGTGTTTCGACGTGTTTGTCGGGCAATCCTCTGCGTCAAATAATTTTACAATCGGCGGCAAAATAACATGCATGTAATCGTCTAAATTGTTTCCAAACTTTTTTAGCGCATCCAACAATTTCACTGTCACTACACGTTCTTTGGATGTGTCGTGATTTAGAACGCGAAGTATACGAGGAATCAATCTTGGCAGATAAATTCTGAATCCTGACCCCAAAGCAACTGCAATGTGTTCGATCAGATTAATTAAAGTTGTTTGGATGGGGCTGTTCAGAGTCCAAAAATAATTTATCAAATTCACAATGTCGTCCAGATAATTGCCAATATGTTGCTTAACGATGGCGATCAAATATGCCAATTGTTGAAAAAGAAATTCTCTGAAACTCACGTCCGCGCTTTTGATAACATTTAGGATACTGGGAAGCACCTGTGAAATGTATGGCACACATTTGATTCCCAAACTTTTAAATATGAAATGCACAGCCTGGACGACCATTGTGTGATGTTGAGATAAAGTTGGATCTCTAATGATCTTCATAAGTGTTGCAATCACTATAGCAGGATAATACTCTTCCAAAGTACCAGAACTCATATTTACCAGCATCTCACTCGTGCTTAGATCCGTGTTGTTTTCTTCTTCTTTGTCAGCAATTGCTATCAATACAGGGGCTTCTGGAAGATAATCTATCTGACCTCTAATGATTTTATGACGGTAAGGATCCAAGGCACCCAACAAACCCAACACCCGAATCGTTTCCCGCCGTATTACAGAGTTCTGTTCTGTCTTTAGGAAGTTTATAAGCACATCAAGCAATGTAGGGTGCTGATTATACGGTTTGATTACATGACCAGTAGCTCCAACCAACTGTCCGAGTGTAATAAGAGCAACAGCGCGCTTTTCACTTGCAGAAGCGTCTCCCAACATTTCCAAAAGAATAGTTAATAATTCTGGCATCCAGTGTTGCAATTCGGTGTCTCCACCAGTGGCTTCTGCTAAATTGCCAATGGCGTGTAAAACGGAAAGGACAACTCCAGGATACGGTTCAGGATCTCGTAATTTTGGAACGAGCACTTGCAACACCGGTTTCAAATAAGGTCGTATTAATCTAGGAGCGTTCACAATCAGTCGGTCCAACATACGAGCGCTTTGTTCTTTATTCCTTCCGGTACCAGAATGCTCGAGTTCAGTAATAAACTGAAGAAGCATTTTCCTTAAAGACGGCATCACGTATGCCGGGTTCATAGTACTTAGTCGTCCAATTATACACATCGCCACCTCTCGAATCTCAAACTCTTCATCGTTTAAAGAAATAAACAGGGCGCTTAGAGATTCTGCCTGAGCTAAATGATGGTCAAAGGTGGCATCCAAAGAAGACAACACCCAGAAACGAACTTCTTTCTCAGTATCAGTCAATCCGACTATAAGGAGCTTATTTAGGACTTCTGCAACCGTATTAGTTACCTTTTCCGAATGATGAGACGAAGTTTTAATCAAAGCGTGCTTTAAAATTCTACAGCACGTCCTCACCGCTTCTAGTCTTATTTCTCTTTGTTCGTGGGCCAAAAAATGGTCGGCTAATCTCTGTACGAATTGCAACAGGCTATGACCCTCGAAATCGAACGTTCCAAGTGTGTGAAGAGCGAGAACGATACCACTGGTGTCCGTCATTTCCGGGATGTGCCCAAAAGGAAGCACGTTACTGGCTAGGTACCTTGGCATTCCCGGATGATGTAACGGCTTATTCGTTAGTATCTGGGATAACATTTGCAACAGTCCTTTGGATATTGGCTGCTTTAAGGCGGGAATGTTTTTGGCCAGCTCACGCAAACAAATTGTTAATGCTGGCGTGAGACCCGTGGACAACATTTGGTCCAAGACATTTTGGATATCAGCATGAATGTGGTTCTTAACTGCATGACTCAAGAAGGTAATACATCTGGAATTTTTGAGGTATCAGGACAATGTCTAATATGATCGGGACGTTTTAAAGTAACATCGTAGAAAATACGGAAATGAGTGTTGTGAAGGTATCTGATGGTTTTAGAGAGAAACAATAACAACAGGAAAAGTAATGATCCCACTATTCTTTAAAATACTTTATTATTAGTAACCCATTACAACACTTACCTAAAGATGCTAGAATCGATTACATTCCGTTTCTTTGTGGGCGTATCTCTACTTGGCAACGACATTTTGATGACTTCCATGATCTTGTCAACGTAGGGCTTTATATAATCTTCTAATGCAACGGCAATCAGGCCTATGGTAACGAAAGCTGAAGATCTCTCTTTTTCCCTTCCTTTAAGGGTGTTCAAAAGATAGTTCATTGTAACAGGGAGATGCTTGTCCGCAAATCTACGGGGATTAAATGCGGCCAAACGGGGCAATATTATGAGCAGAATTTTTTGAATATGAGGAGATCTAGAACTGCTCTGTGCCGTAACATCGAGACAAATGTAATCGTAATTTTCGAAAACAAGTTGTCGACAGACGGACGACTCGTTGATCGGAGTGTGAAGAGCACTGCTGGGAAAGTGGACGAAACTTGCTGATTTTTTGTTGTAACAATGCTGCAAGTTCATATTGGAAAAATATTCGCCGGAACTGAAGTTAATATCGGTACTTTCCATCAAGGCGGTATATTTGTGTTCCCATTCGGAGTTAGAACAACGAACAAGTTCATTTAAGACCAGTAGTGCGCCGTGGATTCGATCGTCTTTTGATTTATCATATCGATCCACTTTTAGCAATTCAACTGTTTCATCGTAGCATTGTTTGTACCTTCATTAAAATGATAAAAAATTGATTCCGTATGTTTTGTATGAAAATACCAAAATGTAAGTAAAGTTAGTCAACATTTAAATAGTTTCTTTTCAATTTCTTTAAAACATGAGATATAAAAAATGCAACTAGCATTAATAATGTAAACTAAAAGGTATCCCAATAACATTTAAGTTTTAATCATTAGAATTACAAATTAAGTGTTACCATTGTGGCTTTGAAGTCTGTTTGGCAGATTCTCTTTGTGCTGTCACAATCAATGCTTCTCTAAGTGCCTCTGCTGCAGTTTCTCGTATTTTTGACTTAGGATCTTTTAAAGCATAAAAAATACACTCAAAAAACTGCGACACTTGCTGATAAAAATACGTGGGCATCATGAAAGCAAGTTCTCTTAAAATTAAAACTGCTGCATGCCTTTTGCCCTAAAAATCGACAAAAATGAGAGATAACAAGTGTTATTTTGAGAACATACTTCAACTCTGTCGCCATTAAGCCATTCAAATGCTCGTTTGACTTCAAACTCAACGTATTCTGAAGCATTTGAACCAGAGACATAGGCCAATTTTCCCATAGTTTCCGCAGCCAATTCCATTACTTCAATGTCATTTGAAGGAAACAGTGTTCTTAAGTAATTTGCAAACCTTGAAGTTCGTGTTGTTAAATTACCAATATCAGCATTAATAAGACACCCTTTAAAATATACATACAAAATTGAAGGCAAAATGATTTTATCAATAGGAGTGTTTTACCTATAGCTAAAATTCCTCCCTTTTTCTCATTGGCATCATTACCAGATACCAATTCAAAAATGTGATGATTTAATTTGTCAACAAAGCTGTTTATTTCATCAGAAGTTGCTTCTCGAAGTTCACTCTTTAAGAAACTTGAAAGCTCCTGGGCTGTCTTAAGTCTTACTTCTGGATGTCGGGATTTCAATCCCGACAAGAACTGTTGCATTATAGAACTGGACATATTTTCTAATTGTTATAATAACAATTAAATAGTCATACTATTTTTCTTATAATTAATAACACCTTTATTTATAAACACATCGTTGAGGTTATGTTACATTAGAGCGGTTAATAACAATTTCATTTTTCCAAAATTCCTTTATCGTTTTCAAGATAATTTGTAAACTGGCCTTTTGAGAACATAATTTACTTTATTTGAGATACGTTCACACTGTTTTTGTCAAAATCAATACAAAAATTTACACGGTTTTGGGTTCAATTACTTTCAAATTGTGTCAACCTTTTATCCAAAATCACTTACAAAAAACGTTATAAATTAATTAATATATTATAATTCATTTAAATGTTTAACTCTCAATTTGTATATATATTAACTTTTTAATGAAAAAAAGTTCAATAAACCATAACTACACCACAACATATCCATTTGTTAACAATGCAACGATAGTGGCTATGTAACAACCACACGAATCACACAGTTGGTGTTTACGATTGCACATAAACAAAAAAGAAAAAAAAATGAATATTAAAATTTCTTCAATAACAAGTTCGTAAATAAGGTACTTGACACTTATTCAAATCAAGGATGTAAGAATTAATGTCAAAATATTTTTTGACACTTAATCTTTGATGATTCTTTGATTAAAAAAGTCTAGAGTATCTACCTAAACGAATGCAAATTCATGAAAATTTTAAAAATAGGGAGGGTTGTAGCCGTAATTCAACGAAGGGCAACAGTCCAATAGAAAAAAGTAAAAAAGAAAATTCACCTCAAAGCTATTTATCATTATCTTCATGTTCTTATCAACAAGGAACCCGAACTATCGACAGTATAATGTCAGGGGAGTCTTTGTTTAAGGTACCTACATCATTTTACTAATGAAACAATTACATTAGTGATCATTATGATTCTAAGGTTTTCAACTTTGAACCCACGAATAATTACCAAGATTCAGATAAATGTGCGTGCTTTTGGGAACATTTAAGAAAATACACTAACATAAAACCAGTAGATTGTTCGCTTGTAAGAGATACGAGGGAGTTAAAAAAGAAAAAGACTCCAACAGTAAAACCACAAAAAGAGGAAACAATTTCATTGAATTCGCCAGATTTTCCTTGGGAGCAATTGTACGAAGAACTACGAAAAAGAAAAATTAATTTCGATTTAGTAAATATACATTCTTAATGTTGTCTCCCTAAAAAAATGTTATTATATACAAACAATGAAATTTTAAGGGCACAACAAAAAAATGCGGAGTATCAATTTTTAACGAATACGAAGACGACGATACATCTGATAATCTTGTGCTTTTAAGTTTATGGAAACCAAAAAGTTGTAAAAAAGAAGAAAGTAAGCTGAAAAATACTACAATTTAATTAGTATTCGCGTTTTAACATTCATTTTTGCAGAAGAGGAAGAACATAAACCAATTCGATATGGCGACGAGCAGATAACACCTGTATGTTCTGATGTTGCCGAAGAAGAAGGAAGGTCAGTAGATGGTGATATTTCAGATGAATTTATGCATCCGATTAATAGAATAAAACAAGCAGAGAAAAGTGAGGTCGTGGATGAAACTGAAGTTCTAATAACAATGAGCAGCCAATCGTCAAAGCATCTTCGTGGCGGTAAGCGATCTTCTTATGTTTCAAATGTCATAAAATGTCGTTTATTTTTGAACACCCCTCGTATTCTACTACAATAATTTATCGATATTACTGATGGTCATTATTAATAGATGACATTTCACCGTGTATTATTCCCGAAGAACCATCCGAAACCCTCCTCAAAATGCCAGAAAATTTGAATAAATTTACTGACACAGATTCTTTGGAAAAGAAGATCCAAATATCCGATAAAAAATGCGTTATGTGCGGTTTTCTGGATTGTAAATGCAAAGCAGGAAAGGCGGCTGTCGAAGATACGACAGAATCATCATTACCCAAGTTTACCTGCGAGATGACTAAACATGAACAGATAATGATAATCGCTAAAGATACGATTGTGAAAATACTTGACTTTTCAAATAAGAGTCAGCTAAATGATAGCAGCGGCTATAAATGTTTGCAAACAATGGCGGAAGAGCAAATGAAACCTTTGATTCAATCAAAGAAGATAATACCGGATGAAGTTCCGAAACGTGGTGATGGAATGATCGTTATCAAGGCTATCGATGATCTAAAAATTTCGTCAAGTACTGAATCCAGCATAGAAAATCCCCATTCATAACAATATTTAATGTACGCATTTAAAAACCAATAAATCAGAAATTTTTACTAATCCATCCAGTTATTTTTCTATTTGTGGTTATTTATGATACTATTCATCATAAAACGAACAGGGATAAAATTGCTGATAGCTGACACGCGAGAGGGTGGGAAAAAAAAGGGGGGGACAGGAGAAGCTCTCCATCGGGAAGAAAACCGATCTCTTTTGAGAATAAAATTCATTTTCGAGATTATTCGATAAAATAAAGCAGACAATACATAATAAAACATTGGCTATTGGGATCCGTCAAATGGGAGGAGTCTAAAAACATGGCGCCGATTAGGGAAAATTTATCGTAGTTCCTATAGTGTATGGTGCAATTTCCAAGTTTTTAAATTACGATAAAATGATAAGTATTGACACAATAAGTGATTGAGCTGACACAAACCCTCGGAAAGGAAATTTTGTTGAAGGTGAGCGTGTTTTTAATGCCAATCACATTATAAAATTCGGAAATAACAAATCCGGAAGCTAGACTTCAAATTCCGTCAAGTTTACTGCCTACTTTTTACAAACTTCGGATTTAAAAAGTGATTCACGTTTTATAATTGGTGAGGTGATTCTGGGTGATATAATCAATATCATATCAATGACTTGCACGAGCAAAGCCGATTTAAGAGAACGTTGCAAACACATTATTGCATTCCTATGTAAATTTTTCCCTCATTCGAGTTATAAATTTTGCCACCAGATGATGTATGCCCATTTGACGGATCCCAATATTAAATTAGAATTTATCTTTGAAGGGGAAGCTTTTCGTACCCTCTTTCCTCCGCTAACCCCATCCCGTGCCCGACAGCATGCCGTAGGTTGCTAAAATCTACCGGTTCAGATAAGAAAATAAGGATTTGAAAATATCAATAAAAATTTGAGACACGTATTTTAGATCACCCTGTATATGAACGCTTGTTTCGCATGTCAAAGCCAACTTTGGAGTAGACTGACGGAACCGGATGAATTGTTTTTCTTATATTAGGTATTTTTAGATACATAAGACACATTTAACAAAGAAAAACTAATTTTGGCTGTTAAATATACAAATCTTCCATTATAAGTAGTAAATATCAAAATCGAAAAAATATTGTAACGTAATACCTTAAAATATTATTAGCCGCTTAAGATTAGTCAACTTCATTAATTCGTATTACGATTAGTGACAAACAAATTAATTTTCTTGGGAGTTCAATGAACAATGTAAGCATGCATGGCTTAACATTATTGGCATAAACATTAACTTAAATGACAATAAAATTACTCCTAATGTCCAGCACATACATTAAAAATTTGTACTTATCTAAATACCTACACCAATTGTAAATTACTGTTTTGAAAATTTAATTACTATTATTATTTTCACATAATACCTATAAAACAACAGGTAATTCATACAACTTTCACTTTCAAATGGTGTATAATTTTATTATATACCGTTTACATGTTTCAGTAATTTGCTATTGTAGGTACTGAGTAACAGACATACTGAGCAAACCCTAAATGTTTTATTGATTACCTTCTGCCTTTAGGTATTCAAAGCAGATTTTTCGTAGGTATTAAAGAAAATGAAGTCGTTTCGTTTAATCAAGTGCCTACCGGAAATGACGTAAAATTTGGCTGCCGAGTTACTAGCTCTGTAGCGTCTAAGCTTGGCCACCCTGTATATATTATGTAGATTGAAGTATGTACAAGTTGTAATTAACGGATTTTGCTGTAGTTGTAATTAAATGAGAATGTAGAAATTGGGATTCCATTTCGTAGGTAACTACTGGCTGTGATATGACAAAAAAATAACATATCACACCAGAAGTTCCTTCAATTCAGAATCCCTCCCTGTACAAAATCGCGTTGCACAGTCAAATGCATTCTGCTTTGCTGAACTAGCTTTATGAATTGAAAAATAGTCATACAACTAGATCACCAAAGAAGAATAAATCCGACATTACCATGGTCCATCATTCAGGTAGGTAGGTATCATCCTTTAGCGTTGTCGTTTTTTTTTCCTTAATAATTAATCGTAATTAATTCCTGACTGAAAGAGAGATTATACTCACATTATAGGCGAGTGTTCTATCTAGTCACAAATCAAAAATTACATGCAACTTAGACGAACACAAGCCCACGCCGTGAGGTGATCCGATGATGTGAGGTTATGCCTGATATTAAATAGTAAACAGAGAAAAATAAAAGGGTAGAGCGCCAAATAATGATAACAAAACACTTACTTGATTATTTGACGAGAAGACCTTGTACCGATGATCGAATCGAAAAATATATTAAGTACTACGTTCAAACTACTGATAACAGGAATCACGTGTTTACACCGCACACATTCACGATGCAATGAAAGAAAATGGCGGGAAGTTATTAGTCGTTAATAATCCAATGCGCATGACCGGGAGACGTGATTTAATTGTGTAGTCGACCGAATGTATCGGTAGACAGGGTCGGCTTCAGATAATTTCAGTTACGGAATAAAAGCATTTACAATTAAATTCACAATTCTTTGAGAAAAAGGTGATTTTTTCTAATAAATAATTTGTAAAAAGGAGTATTTATTAGTTATACACAATCTAATTAAAAAAATATTATTTTAATAAATAATTTTACAATTTGCGTGCACAGTTCCTATGTAAATTTTTCCCTCATTCGAGTTATAAATTTTGCCACCAGATGATGTATGCCCATTTGACGGATCCCAATATTAAATTAGAATTTATCTTTGAAGGGGAAGCTTTTCGTACCCTCTTTCCTCCGCTAACCCCATCCCGTGCCCGACAGCATGCCGTAGGTTGCTAAAATCTACCGGTTCAGATAAGAAAATAAGGATTTGAAAATATCAATAAAAATTTGAGACACGTATTTTAGATCACCCTGTATATGAACGCTTGTTTCGCATGTCAAAGCCAACTTTGGAGTAGACTGACGGAACCGGATGAATTGTTTTTCTTATATTAGGTATTTTTAGATACATAAGACACATTTAACAAAGAAAAACTAATTTTGGCTGTTAAATATACAAATCTTCCATTATAAGTAGTAAATATCAAAATCGAAAAAATATTGTAACGTAATACCTTAAAATATTATTAGCCGCTTAAGATTAGTCAACTTCATTAATTCGTATTACGATTAGTGACAAACAAATTAATTTTCTTGGGAGTTCAATGAACAATGTAAGCATGCATGGCTTAACATTATTGGCATAAACATTAACTTAAATGACAATAAAATTACTCCTAATGTCCAGCACATACATTAAAAATTTGTACTTATCTAAATACCTACACCAATTGTAAATTACTGTTTTGAAAATTTAATTACTATTATTATTTTCACATAATACCTATAAAACAACAGGTAATTCATACAACTTTCACTTTCAAATGGTGTATAATTTTATTATATACCGTTTACATGTTTCAGTAATTTGCTATTGTAGGTACTGAGTAACAGACATACTGAGCAAACCCTAAATGTTTTATTGATTACCTTCTGCCTTTAGGTATTCAAAGCAGATTTTTCGTAGGTATTAAAGAAAATGAAGTCGTTTCGTTTAATCAAGTGCCTACCGGAAATGACGTAAAATTTGGCTGCCGAGTTACTAGCTCTGTAGCGTCTAAGCTTGGCCACCCTGTATATATTATGTAGATTGAAGTATGTACAAGTTGTAAATAACGGATTTTGCTGTAGTTGTAATTAAATGAGAATGTAGAAATTGGGATTCCATTTCGTAGGTAACTACTGGCTGTGATATGACAAAAAAATAACATATCACACCAGAAGTTCCTTCAATTCAGAATCCCTCCCTGTACAAAATCGCGTTGCACAGTCAAATGCATTCTGCTTTGCTGAACTAGCTTTATGAATTGAAAAATAGTCATACAACTAGATCACCAAAGAAGAATAAATCCGACATTACCATGGTCCATCATTCAGGTAGGTAGGTATCATCCTTTAGCGTTGTCGTTTTTTTTTTCCTTAATAATTAATCGTAATTAATTCCTGACTGAAAGAGAGATTATACTCACATTATAGGCGAGTGTTCTATCTAGTCACAAATCAAAAATTACATGCAACTTAGACGAACACAAGCCCACGCCGTGAGGTGATCCGATGATGTGAGGTTATGCCTGATATTAAATAGTAAACAGAGAAAAATAAAAGGGTAGAGCGCCAAATAATGATAACAAAACACTTACTTGATTATTTGACGAGAAGACCTTGTACCGATGATCGAATCGAAAAATATATTAAGTACTACGTTCAAACTACTGATAACAGGAATCACGTGTTTACACCGCACACATTCACGATGCAATGAAAGAAAATGGCGGGAAGTTATTAGTCGTTAATAATCCAATGCGCATGACCGGGAGACGTGATTTAATTGTGTAGTCGACCGAATGTATCGGTAGACAGGGTCGGCTTCAGATAATTTCAGTTACGGAATAAAAGCATTTACAATTAAATTCACAATTCTTTGAGAAAAAGGTGATTTTTTCTAATAAATAATTTGTAAAAAGGAGTATTTATTAGTTATACACAATCTAATTAAAAAAATATTATTTTAATAAATTCCACTGTATAACTTGTAAAC
>NW_020438975.1:147547-163212 GCF_000699045.2 Agrilus planipennis | reverse complement strand
ATAAACGTAAATAAGAAAGAAATGCTTTTTATTTTTTTAAAAGGTTTTAGTAATGTTAACAAAATTTCTCAGATTTTCAAGAGTGGACACATGAGAATTATACATTCATTCTATTTAATATTGGCGTATATTTAGTATATGTGTATTTAGAATTGAACCAATACATTAAGTCATAGTTTTGCCGTATTAAAAGCTATGTTAAACTAGATTGGTTGTAATTATTTTCATTCCCATTCAATGAATAACCATGTAACTAAACAACTCAGCGGAAGTTACGCTATTGGCTGGAATATAATAATTGTGGACTACTGATTCGATTAATATTGCTTACTGAAATTAATAAGAATGCTTTCAAAACTACATCCAGGTCCTCAGGAACAAATCGTTTAAATACTCAATATTACAGGTTGAAGTTAATTTTATCAACCTTTTGAAGCTCTTAAACAGTAATAGCATAGTATTTTAATTTTATTAAAAAATACATTCCTTGAAAAAGATTTTCTTTGTTTTTGTTTGAGTTCTATTATGCATATTATTGTAAAATATAAAAAATCCTGGATGCGGACCTTATATCAGGTTCCATTTTCACCCTTCTCAGAATAAAATTACCCGCTTCTTCAGGTAGATCGTGTAACTGAATTCTTTTGACAATATTTCTCAGGTATAAAATATTTCTCTACCTGAGGAACAAAATGGTAAGCAAGTTCGTTAAAATACTGTCTCTAAATATGCGGATTTCGTTGCGTTTTAAAAACCTGGGCTATACTGTGATCGTAACTCGTAACACTAATGTACCTAACAAGAAATAAAATTTAGATTTATTAGATTGTTTATAGGGGTTTCCTTACTAAAACGTTTCTTATTGTGTTTCTTGATAGTACCCAATATTTTTGTAGATGCTAATAAAGCAAAAAACAAAGGAAAAGTACATTTTACGACTCCCAATAGCTAAACTATTATTTATTCCAGTAAAAAAATATTCTTTTTAAATATGTCTAAAAAAGATAACGTGTATTTTTCATGTGAATATTAACACATTTTTATTTTCTTTATTGTAGCATCTAAATAAATATGTATTACTGTTGAACAAATATTATTGAAAGGCTTCTTTCTTATAAAATTAGTTTAAAATATAATACGGTCTGGTTTACTGCATTTATCATGTACAATTCGTTTATAACCATTTACAACAAATGGCACTAATTAAATTTTTAATCCAATTTTTAGTATTAAAGAGGGCTTAAAAAAATAAATTCAAGATTATAAGTAATAATATTATTATCCAAAAACGAAAGTGTTACAAATACAGCTTCTGTAATGAATTATTAAAAATTTTTGTTTTATGTAGAACACTTAATTTAAATATATAGATTACAGATTATTTTCTTAATAAAAATGCGGCATCTTGTTCATATCACTCTGTATTTTAAAAACGTAAAGTGTGTATACAGTGCAGAGGTAGCGAAAGCAGTGGTGTATTGTGTGCGGTATAACTATGTAGAACTTTTAATTAAAATTTAAAGAAAAGATGTCCTTATGAAAGTTTTACTACAATAAATAAAACGGAGCGTATAATTGTTTAACTAATTTATTAGTACAAAAAAATTGTCACAGTTACGTACATGTACTTAAAAAATTATTAACGTTAATTATTTAAACTCTCTTGAATTTCTTGAAATGTTTTTCCTTTTGTTTCAATTAAAACGAACCATGAAAACAACACTCCTATAAAACAGCATCCTGCTAAAATCCAATATGTACCGGCCAAACCTACCCCTTCCGAGATCGTAGAAAATAATTTTACGACCAAAAAGCCTAACACCCAACAAACAACGGCAGACGCTGTGGATGCCGCAGATTTAACATTGGATGGAAATATTTCACCCATTACCGTCCATGGTAGGGGCCCATATCCCAGATTATAACAAATAAAAAATATAATCAAACAAGCTACCGGTAACCAAAAAAGATCATTCAAAATTTCGCTTTTATTAGCTTTGAGATAAAAATAAAATCCCAAAGGGATTTCTGCGATCATCATCCCAACGGCAGATATAAAAAACATCTTCTTCCTTCCAAATTTATCCACAATAAGGGGTGTTACAATACTAGCCAGCAATTGAACAATCCCTATTATAATAGACGACAGCACTGGGGAGATACTACTCCCAGTCGAACCGAAGATGCTTTCGGAATAAGTTAAAAAGGCATTAATTCCGCAAGCTTGTTGGACGAACATCAATGAAAACACAATAAAGAGAGCTTTGAGAAGAGCTTTGGACTTGATAATATCAAGAGATGAACCCTCTCTATTTTTATCATCTTCCACATTTAGTCTAATATTATTCAACTCTTCTTTTATTAGTGGACTTGAGTCCATTCGGAATTTCTGTAAAGATTTCTCAGCATGTTCCACCCTCTCTTTACCTATCAGAAAATAGGGACTTTCAGGTACGAAAAAGAAGAATATAATAAATAGAGATGGGATGATGGAGCATACCAAACTAAACCACATTATAGATAAATATGGACCTACTAGGTATGAAAGTAACTGTCCACTCGTTACAAAAACGTTCATGGACGATGAGACACCACCCCGAATTGAATCTTCTGCTATTTCGCAATTGAACATGGGCAGAACGGTATAAACGCCACCCATTGCCATCCCACCCACGAACCTCGCAAAATAATATACATAGATCGTTTTGGCAAAGGAAAGAGTAACAAAGGAGACCAAAAATGGTATTCCACAGACCAAGAGAAGGGCATATTTTCGACCAATGGTTTCAGCAGAAAAACCTGCTAACAAAGGACCAAATACTGCTCCGAGAGCTAACATCGATCCAACCCAAGACTCTTCCTGAGTATTTATGACATATCCCAAAGGGTTATTAGCCAGCTGGGTTTCGTTGTTAAGTTTTGGAAACACAGGGGAAGTCCAAGTTGATACTATTCCAGCCGACATGGCAGCCAAATTTCCTGTAAATTAACAGCAATGATTTGTTGGTTGCATAACCAATAATATACGTACATATACAGGGTGTGAAATGTATTCTCTACTTTTCGTAATGTAATTATAAGTTACTACAATTATGCATATGAAAGTAAATCAAATCATCGAGCAAACGTTCTATGTTATTATTGATAAATACTTTATATAAAAAAACCTAAAAAATAATTTTCAGTAGATGTAATATTTCGCAAAAATAATTGATATTAATATTTAGAAATTTAATTGCGTATTTTACCTACGTAAGCTCGAATTTTAATTGCCTAATACTTGATTATTGCTATATTTCACATTGTGTTTATAAAACTGATAACCCCATTATCAGACGTTTACATTTACGTTATATAAAAAAAATTAACACCCTATACTACGTATGCGAAAAGTTACATTAGGTATTAAAAAATTATTTTAAGAAAATCGGTCTCCTTTTATTACTTAATGGACATTAGTTAATTGAAAAGTAGTTGCACTTATGAAATTAATTAAATTAGTTGGTTTTAAATGTGACAAATGGATAATCTAAAAGTTATTAGTTTAACAAAAAGAACATCTTTTCACCCTTTTATCTCATTTTGTTAGTGAAAAAGAAATATCTACCAAAGGACAAAATGGCAACGTATGCATGGACTAACTAAAGGAATAAGTGAGAAAAATTTTACTTAATACGTACCTGCACAGACAGCAGTAAAGAGGTATCTCCTGTTTGTTTTCTGAACCATTATTATTAGTTTTTACACGTTTTAAAAAAGTAACACATTAATTAGCACGTGTACAGTAAAAACATTTTATATAAATTACATAGAAATTGTTCTACCCACCGATATCTTAAGTCAAATAAACTTTTTTATCAGAGATGCTTCCTCTTGACAAAAATTTACAGTACGACAGAACCGACTGACGAAAATAAAACGCTTATAATACCAGTAATAATATTTTACACATAAAACACGTGTTTTTTTTGTAATACATGCATGTGTGTTGATATGTAATGCACCCACCACTAACTTTCTACATCTTCCAAAATTTTCTGATGGTTTTATCTCTTCATTTAGTCTTTAACACACTAACGTAAATTACGCCGATTTTTAATGCTCACAAAAATCTTTCGCAAACACCGGCTATTCTTAATACTTTAATAAACATTTGTAGATAAAGGATTTGGAAATCTTAATCCTATCTTAAACATTTATTTGAACAATTACAGACCAACAAATCATCAGTTAGTAAATTAGCAGCATTGAAAAAGATTATTTGCCCTGTGTTACGTCATTATTTCCGCAAAAAAAAAACAGTTATTTTTCTTTACAGTGCGCTTGAATGTTTGTGTGTTGTGTGCGTGTGAATGTGAGTGTGTGTGTTTTTTAATGTTGTACCTGCAGTTTGGATTACAACAGGGCCGGATTAAGTTAATAATAAATGACGTGAATTACATATTACTAAACATAAAAGAATTACATTACTGTTAACGTTTTTGTGTAAATACTAAATAAAAAAAGATAAGCAGCACACGTGTAGAATGTTAGTTGTGGTTAACTAATACCAATTCCCAAAATGCTTATCAATAACTATAAAATAGTCTATAATTATCACAGTTAGCTAAATGTTGTCAAGATTTCACTGTCAGTTGTGATGTACATAATATATAAATATTAGATTTTAACAATAAATAATTTAAAATGTATTATTTTGAAAATAAATTGTAATGTGATCATTTGAACACTAACTACATGGAAATGTTTTGTTGTAATTAAAAAAACATTTCTTAAGTTCCCAACTATGGTACTAGCAGTAAAAGGAAATTCCAAAAAATGAAAATGGTACAGTTAAGTTAAAATTTATAGGAATAATGGTACTATTAAGAAATTATTTAGAACGAAGAAGAAATTACTTGTTAGACCCCACTTTTTGGCCTAAATTCATATCTTTGGTTTCAATCACGAATAATTGGGTAAAGAACACAGCTAGCACACAAATCAAAGCAAAAATCCATGAAACGTAGTAATTTCCCAAAATATGCGTAATTATTGGAAAAAAGTATGAAACCAATAAATTAACGGACCAACAAAATGTCACTGTTACCATTATAGCGATTTTTTTAATTGTAGGTTGAAAAATCTCCCCCACGATAACCCACGGCACAGGACCGAATCCTATGTTAAACGCAACTTGGAAAAGAATTAATGACAGTATTCCTAGCCACGATTTTTGATCTACACTTTTGATATTGTGTTTTCTACTAAAAAAATATACCCCTTCACCAAAATTGGAAATCATCATCCCCATTCCTGATATAAAAAGAAGCAATTTTCGACCAGTGCGGTCTATGATGAAGGGTGCTACAATAGAAGCCAATACTTGGATCGCACCGTAAATACAACCCGTTAATTCTGCTGATATTTCAGTCACTACACTCCCTTCTAGCTCCGAACCGGTGCACTGTTGGAACGCCATTAAGCCCATTGTCATAAACAGTTCCCTTGTCATCATTAACCTTATACACAGTTGTTTGAATGATATGTTTTCTTCCCTTTCATTTTCGATTGCAACCTGCAGCATCTCCAGTTCGTCTTTGACTTCTTCTTGTGTAGCATTTCGTAGTTTCATTAACACCTTTTCTGCTTCCGAAATGTTCCCACGGGAGAGATAGAAGTACGGGGTGTCGAAAAAACCACTGAAGATGATAAAGAAAGCAGCAGGTATAAGGGAACACAAGAAGGCGTAGGAAGTAATTGATAAACGTGGGCCCACAAATAGAGAAAACAGCACCCCCAAACATTGGAATAAATTAATCAATGACAAAACCTTCCCTCGAAGGGATAACTGTGAAATTTCGCCGAGATACATTGGAAGGGTCACGAAGAAGTTGCCCAGTGCAAAGCCACCCAACAGTCTACCGATGTAGTAAAGAAAAACGAGTTCAGAAAATCCCAAAATAAGAAAAGACACAAAGTATGGAACAGCAACACAACGCATTAGAGTATTTTTTCTTCCGATTTTGTCAACGGTAAATGCGTTATACTTCACGTTATGTTTATAAAACTGACAACCCCATTATCAGATGTTTACATTTACGTTATATAAAAAAAATTAACACCCTATACTACGTATGCGAAAGTTACATTAGGTATTAAAAAATTATTTTAAGAAAATCGGTATCCTTTTATTACATAACGGACATTAGTCAATTGAAAAGTAGTTGCACTTATGAAATTAATTAATTAAATTAGTTGGTTTTAAATGTGACGAATGGATAATCTAAAAGTTATTAGTTTAACAAAAAGAACATCTTTTCACCCTTTTATCTCATTTTGTTAGTGAAAAAGAAATATCTACCAAAGGACAAAATGGCAACGTATGCATGGACTAACTAAAGGAATAAGTGAGAAAAATTTTACTTAATACGTACCTGCACAGACAGCAGTAAAGAGGTATCTCCTGTTTGTTTTCTGAGATTTTGTCAACGGTAAATGCAGCCAATGGGGGACCTATAATGGCACCTAAGGAGAAACTTGCCCAAATCCATGCCTCTTGGTTGGGTGTTATGGCTTTTTTGAATGGATTTTCTTGAGGTGTCTTTTCTGCCTTTAATATTGGCATAACGGGTACTAACCAAACTAGATGCGTTCCGCTAGTAAAGGCAGACATGTTGCCTAAAGAAAAAAGTGTAAATAATTTTTGATAATAAATTTATTTTACAGTTATTTTTATGTTAGTAATTAAACTTACTTATTAAAACCGTGACCCAGAAATAAAGATTTTTAGGTTTAAGTATCTGTTGCCAATTCATTACAATCCTAAGACTCTTGTTTAAGAAAATTTGTCATTTCCAATTTTAGTTAACCACGTATCTACACATTGGAAGTATAGAACAATTCTTTTTATTCAGTTAATTGCAAATCCACTTTTGTCAAATTAATGTTACACACAAAAATTGTTATTTTCAAAGCCGTCCTGACTTAAATGACTTAAAATAGTAAATATTCAAAAAGCACAATATTAAAAAAATGATTTATTTATTTTATATATTTGCAAATGAAGCAAATGAAACACACATGCATATTGTTTAAGAAGAATCCTTGATTGTATGTTAAAAATTCAACATCTAAAATAACATTTAAATGAACACCGTGTATAATTTCCTGGCACAGAGGAGGTGCTGCTATCTCAAGAAATGCGTCCGAACTAACGTTGTAATGCGTTTGCGTATGAACAATAGCTCGATGACATTCGTGGGTTTTGCTTTTAAAATGTAATAAATAAATATTCAAAAGGACTAAAGTGTTTTCAGTACATTGAGAAAATGGGAGTGTGAAGGTGATAAGTGTTTTAAGTCAGATACTGTGTGATTACCCGGTGTTTTATCAAATTCAGCTATGACTACACGAGGCAAGGTAGGATTTTTGGTTAGGAATTTGTTTTATTTGTTTATGTGGTATGCAAAATTAATTAAAATGAACAGTAGGTTTTGATTATGATTAGTAAAACCTACCTTATATGCAGAAGGTTTAATATACAATTAAAAGCAAAATGTAAAGCTTTGTACTTGAAACGCCATGTTGTTGTAAGGTAATTGCTGTATTTTAAGCAAAATGGAAGCAGTTTATAAAATTCGTTTTTAAATGTTTACGTAATCGTTAGTTTAAATTATGGTGTTGATAATGATAGAAGAAGCTGATTTATAAATGTTAGACTAATTATATTTGGTAAAGCATTTTGTGAATAAAAAGAGTGAAGGTTATATTTATTGCTTATGTACCTATAGGTAATCTCGATACAGGTTTACAAAAAATTTGTTATTTCTACGACAGACTGGATTACAACAGGGCCGGATTAAGTTAATAATAAATGACGTGAATTACATATTACTAAACATAAAAGAATTACATTACTGTTAACGTTTTTGTGTAAATACTAAATAAAAAAAGATAAGCAGCACACGTGTAGAATGTTAGTTGTGGTTAACTAATACCAATTCCCAAAATGCTTATCAATAACTATAAAATAGTCTATAATTATCACAGTTAGCTAAATGTTGTCAAGATTTCACTGTCAGTTGTGATGTACATAATAGTATACAGTGCAGAGGTAGCGAAAGCAGTGGTGTATTGTGTGCGGTATAACTATGTAGAACTTTTAATTAAAATTTAAAGAAAAGATGTCCTTATGAAAGTTTTACTACAATAAATAAAACGGAGCGTATAATTGTTTAACTAATTTATTANGCTTATGTACCTATAGGTAATCTCGATACAGGTTTACAAAAAATTTGTTATTTCTACGATTTCTTCAAAATTCAAAGAATTGAATAACAGAAATTTGACAAAGAATAAAAATATATCATACCTAAGGTTTAAAGAATCTGTATTTTTAAATTGAAACTGATTTTGTGTCGAATGAATTTTTCAATCGGCAAAAATAAGGATTTTGTTGATAAAGTCAGGAAACATTATAATCATTTATTAAAACAACACTTTAATACTGTAAGTTATTGGTTTAATTCATCTTGGATGTCGCCCAAAGATTTTTGTTTCGTTTCGAACATGTACAACTCGGTGAAAAATGCTCCAATAAAGCCAAAGATGGAAAATATCCAAAACGTGTTCCCCGTCCCTAATTCGGAGGTCAACACTGGGGTCACAAATGAAACTGAAAAACCAATTATGTAACAGAACATCGTGGTTATCATTGCAGCCAGTGGTCTTATAGTTGCATAAAAAACCTCTCCCATGATTGTCCACGGCAAAGGACCATATCCCAAATTGAAAGCAAATTCAAATAGTGTCAGACTAGCAATTGGTATCCACCTTCTGATAACGTACACATCATGTTCAATGGCATAATGGTAAATCCCCAAAAAAGCGTTCCCCACTATTATTCCCATTCCCGATACAAATAAAAGTAATTTTCGACCATACCGGTCCACAATAAGGGGAGGTATAGTGCTAGCGACTACTTGAATTCCACCAGTAATAATACCAAACGTAGTTTCCGACAATTTACTGTTAATGGTCGTAAATGTACTGTACATATTTAACCGTACAACTTCCACACCCGATAGTTGTTGAAAAGCGACTAAACACAGGGTCATGACCAATGACTTCCTGACCGGTCTGCTTTGAAAAAGTTGCTTAATTGTTTTGCCTTTTTGCCTTTCGTTTTCAATTTCATTTATAATGGTTCGAAGTTCCACTTCCACTTCCGTTGCGGTAAGACCTCGCAATTTCATCAAGGATTTTTCGGCACCCGAAATGTCCCCTATGACAAGGTAATAGTATGGAGTGTCTGGAAAACTGATGAAGGCAATGAAGAACGCTGCACAAATAAATGAGCAGAGGGTGGAATAAATGGAAATAGCCAAGAACGGCGAAACACTTAGATCAAACAGTATTCCTAAACACACGAAGAAATTTATTAAACATAAGACCCGTCCCCTTACGGATTGTAAGGAGATCTCTCCGAGATATATGGGGAAGGTCGTGTAGAAATTTCCCAATCCGAAACCCCCTACAAATCTCGCAATATAATAGAGGAACACAAATTTGGCAAACGCTAGGATTACAAGCGATATAAAGTAGGGAGCTGCGACGCAAGTAATTAGGGTGTTTTTTCGTCCAATTTTGTTTATGGTAAATGCGGCTGCAATGGGACCTAGAATCGCACCCAAGAAAAAACTGGATCTTATCCAAACCACCTCGTTTGTTTTTACTACTCTGTCGAAGGGATTCTCGGCTAATCTTAATTCATTGGTTAATTTTGGTACGATTGGCACTAACCAAGCCAAATGTATTCCAGTAATAAAAGCAGATATGTTACCTAAAGAAAATTAAAAACATAGTTATTTAATAACCTATTTTAAACCACCCTTATTTATATAAAGTTGGTTGCATGTTGGTATTTTTTGGGTCATGGAGTTCAATAAAACAATCAAGATCAGAAATAAACAAAACGAGACTTAAAAAAGAGCGAACTGTACTTTCATGGACAATAGTGATTTGAGTAATCCAAGACTCTCGTATATGGGGTATTTCTGAAATAAGTAGCAAGTTTTGAGGGGTGTTAAATGGATGTAATAGGGAATCGCATGGTGAATTATGCAGCTTGATTAAAGGAGAAAAAAGATCTCTAAGAAAACCAGAAGAAGTTACAATCCGAAGCCGGCCCTGGGCGTGAATTAGCGACGTACACAGAAATGGCGATAACCACTAATTAGCTACATACATCGATGGAGAATGTAAAAGAATAAAGAATTAATTACTCTAGACGGGCTGTAAAATTAACACTTAATCTGATCTACAAAATAATAAACAACATTCAAAAATACAAAAAAAGTACAACAAGAATTCTGCTAATTAGTTGTTGTATATCCCTGCGTGATCCTATAAGGACCAGACTGACTGGACTTTACTTTCAAATACGGTTTTCTCGGAAACGATGGACTTTTGGACCACCAAACAATTATGACCTCCTGCAAGGTGATAAATGTTTATATAGGGTTGTTCGGAAAGTCATTTCGTTTTTTCCCGACAGAGGATTTAATTGTATTCTTTTGCACCCAACTTCACATTTAAGCCGTATAATTTTTATATGCTTTGAGAGCTCATATAGCAAGGCTTGTGTGTGAAAAATTCCAATTAATTCTACGCAGTAGTTTTTGGTTGGTGCCCTTTTAAATATGGAGAGCGATAAGCAGCATTTTCGACATATCTTACTGTTTTACTACAGAAAGGGTAAAAATGCTGTTCAAGCCAGAAAGAAATTGACTGATGTGTATGGAGAAGGTGTGTTGACAGTACGCCAGTGCCAGAACTGGTTCGCTAAATTTCGATCCGGCAATTTTGATGTCGAAGATGCACCACGTTCGGGAAGGCCGGTTGAAGCTGATAAAGACGCGATAAAGGCATTAGTTGATGTGAACCGGCGAATAACAACACGTGAGATCGGATTGAGGTTAAATTTATCAAATTCAACAGTTTATGACCACTTGAAAGGCCTGGGATTATCCTCGAAGCTCGATGTATGGGTTCCCCATGTTCTCACAGAGAGAAATCTGTGTCGCCGCATTGACGTCTGCGATTCGCTTCTCAAACGTCACGAAAATGATCCGTTTTTGAAGCGCATCATCACTGGGGACGAAAAATGGGTTGTATACAACAACGTCAAACGCAAGAGGTCATGGAGCAAAAAAGATGAACCGGCTCAAACCATTTCCAAAGCCGATATTCACCAAAAAAAGGTGATGCTGTCTGTTTGGTGGGATTTTAAAGGAATCGTTTTTTTTGAGCTTTTACCGGATAACACAACGATTAATTCGGAAGTCTACTGTCATCAGCTGGACAAACTGAATGATGCACTTCAACAGAAAAGGTCAGAACTAATCAACAGGAAAGGTGTAGTGTTTCACCAAGACAATGCGAGACCTCACACAAGTTTGGTCACTCGCCAAAAGCTTTTACAGCTTGAATCGGATACAATGCTACACCCACCATATTCTCCAGACCTGGCACCATCGGATTATTATTTGTTCCGGTCACTCCAAAATTTTTTAGACGGTAAAACCTTCACCTCAAATGAGGAAGTCAAAAACCTCCTCGATCAGTTTTTTGCCAGCAAAGACCAAAAATTTTATGAGCGTGGAATTATGCTACTACCAGAAAGATGGCAAAAGGTGTTGGACCAGAACGGTCAATATATAATTTAATAAAGTGTTTGTTTATTATACGAAAACTATCTTTCATCTCCACAAAAAAAAAACGAAATAACTTTCCGAACAACCCTGTAAATAAATGTTATTTACTTCAGAAACCCCCTGCATTTATAAACTACGTATATGGGGCCTTGCTTAAGGGGCATGGGATTAAAATTCAAATGAAACTTACTTACGAAGACTGTAGACCAGAAATATTTATTTTTATTTTCTACATTGTTGACCACAACAGCAGGCTCGGTGGGAATAGCTACGGGATTAGGATTTGTTTGAAACATTTTCAATTCGTTAGTATTTTATTAAACTATTTTGTCAGTAAGTTGTTAGACCATAAAATTGTTTTCTTTTTTGTCGATGTTGACCTGATTCGAAAAAAAAATAAGATCTTAAATAAACATATGGTATAATTGAGAAAGTGCGATTGCATAAAATGGCTTTAATTTATANAAACTTATCTAAGTCGGAACAGCTAATCGTAAGTGTTGAATTAGTACCTAATTATAATTTATTTACTTATTTAATTCTTCTTGAATTTCGACAAAAGTTTTCCCTTTGGTTTCGATTAAGTAAAATTTAGAAAATATCGCGGCAAAAATGCACAAAACAGACAATATCCAAAAAGTGGGCCCCATGCCGGCTGCTTTGACAACAACAGGAAAAAGATTGGTGACTAGGAAATGAAGAATCCAGTAGACCATTGCAGTGGCCATGGAACTAATTGATCTGACAGCTATCGGAAGAATTTCCCCCACAATGGTCCACGGCAAAGGTCTGAATCCGAGATTGTAGCTTACGATGTAGACAACGAGCAGCACAAAGGGAGCCCAACCCCATTTGTCTTCGTCTCCTTTAATTCTTTTGTCGTTGATATAGAAATAAATCCCCAGCAAAAATTCCGAACAAAACATCCCTATAGCAGAAATCAGAAGTAACGTTCTACGTCCTGCAACGTCTACGATGAAAGGAGTAATGACACTCGCCATAATCTGGACGCCACCCACAATAATTGCCGAAAAATCTGCCGAAAATTTTGTCCCGGTTGCTTCGAAAATAATCGTCACGTAAGACCTTATCGCATAAATCCCGCAAAGTTGTTGGAACGCAACCAAACCGAAGCAAATCAGCAATGCTTTCCTGTAACCTTTCGACTTCCAAATTACACGAATAATATCTCCTCTGTTATTAAGCAGGACGAGAGACGTATGAGTAGAACTAAGTTCCGAACTGACTATGAGCTGATCTCCATGGAGTCGGGTCATCGTTTCTTCTGCCTTTTCAATGTGACCTTTTGTTAGGTAGAAGTAAGGACTTTCGGAAGCAAACAGGAAGGATATTAAAAAAATCGCTGGGAAGATGGTACACAGTAAACTGAATAATTTAATTGAGACAAACGGTCCCAGGCAAAGTCCGTACATTTCTCCCAAACTAATGAAGATGTTGACCGACGATATTATGCCGCCTCTAATAGCTGATTGACCTATTTCTCCGAAATAGATTGGCAAGACTGTGAAGAGGTTTCCACATCCTAGGCCCCCAATGAATCTTGCTACGTAATATACAAATGTGCTTTTTGAAAATGCCAGTACGAGCAACGACGTCAGAAACGGTATCCCGACGCAACTCAGTAGAGTCCATTTTCTTCCTATTTCATCCGAAAGAAATCCACCTACTATAGGTCCCAACATGGCCCCAAGACCCAAGCAGGAAATGATCCATGATTCTTCAATCACGTAGATCGATCGTCCTAGCGGATTTTCATTCAGACGGTTAGTGTTGATCAATTTTGATAAAACTGGAGATGTCCAAGTGGTAAATATGCCGGCAGTGAGAGCTGCCAAATTACCTTTAATGACAAACGGAAAAACTTTTTACATATAAATCAATAAAATGCCAATCGAACATCAGGTGAGATAAAATAATTCGAAGTCTGTATTTTGTCGAAATTGCCAGACGCGGATCGCGATTTCGATCTTTTTGGATTTCATCAGCGCGTCACAGGCAGCTCCAACAGAATACAGACCAACTTTTACCTGCTGTCTTAACAGTGCGTTTTAGAAAAGACCACAAATGGCGCAGTAAACGCCATCTGTAGCACGATGCTACATTTTAGGATTACGTATGCTCCAACAAGGTCCACTTGTGTGGATATCTACTTGCTGAAAACGAATCCCGGCGTAGCCAACCTCAACGTGATAGGCACGTTAGCTTAATTGAATAATATAAATTAATATATTTCTGTTTAATACCCTCTGACTGAGCATTATATTGTCTTTTACTTTATTTTAGATAGTCTGAAAGTCATTATAGTCATTTACACCGCCTGAAAATAGTTTATAGCGCGCCATTATTGAGAGAGATATGATATTAATAAAAGATTGTGTTTCATTTATTTATCTTTAACTATGGCTTCTCGGAGTTGTAAAAACAATTCAAATGTATTTTTTTACATTTGCGGACCATATATAATAGTTAAGCAAAGATTGAATATAACAGACTTTGTAAAAAATGCTTATTAAGCTTACTTCAGAATGAAGTTGTGTCACCAGGATAAACACTGGGTTACGATAAAATATGCCGGTTATGTGTTGAAGTGTTAAGACAGTGGACTTATGGTAAATCAAAATCATTGTTATTAAGTATTTTTATGTCCAAATTAGAATGCAGTTGGAAGTCGGAGTGAAAAATATCATTAATACGAGTTTGAAAAAAAAAAGTATTTCTTCCACCACTTTACATTAAACTTCGTTTGATCAAACAGCTTGTAAAGGCATTTCGACTTGACCAAGGGTGATTATTTCATGTTTAGATATTGAGGTCATCATCTATATAGGTTTTAAGCATATAAAAAATCGTAAGGACACAAAAAATCTTTCCCTGCTTAAATATTGTCGGAGGTATTTTTAACCAAAACCATCGAAAAGAGTATCGTTAAAAACATAAAAAAACACTGGTTATCGAATATTTTTTCGTCGCACTCATTACGTGGCAGGGGTTCAAATGGAAATGTGTTCTCTGAGCATTTATAGGTTAATGTGACGTGGTATACACCATATGAATATCGTTTTCTATTACTTTTGAGACAATTACGACAAATATTAACAATTTAAGAAAAAAACTTTTCAAAAAAAAAATTTCGCAGACCTGTGTTATAGTATGGTTAAACCAAAAATAAGAAAATAAGTTTAATTTTATTATAATGACATGGATACGAAATTTAATAATTAAATAGTCGTTTTTAATAGTTGAGCACATTTAAATTTTTCTATAGACAATTTCGTTTACAATATACTGACTTATTATTGTAATTTGTATCGTCTATATCTGCTTTCTCTTTATTTGACCTCTACAATGTCGAACATCATATTAAGCAAGTTACTGAAATAAACGAGGTTTTTTATGAACGTTATGACTGATACGATAAGAGACTTGTTTGTAAGAGTATTACTGTTGTTGAACATGAAACTTTCAATTTAAAATAATTTAAACCAACAAACGATAGAATAAATATGTTTAAATAATTTGGAAACACGTAGGCACATGGTACATATAAATTAAATAAAGTACTCTAAAAAATATTTTGCATTTGCACTTTTATTTAAACTTTTGTAAAATCTGAAAAGTAGGCAGATATACTGGAAAAAGGGTTATTTTTATTAATAACTAACCGTAATGAGCTCGCTTAACTAAGCAAAACCCTATTCACCCCTTCAGAGATTAAATTTTTTAAAATTAAATTATTATGTACCTCCTTACATAAGTATGTCAAAAAGCATTAACACCAAATTTCAAATAAATCTGACTAAAAATGAAACATTTCCCATAAAAACATAGGAATCCTATTTCACACCTTAAAGGTTAATTTTCAAAAATTGCCAAAAAACGTTCGTTTAATTACTTCTATCAATGAGCATTGAGAACAAGTTCAAGTAAATCTGATCAACTCTTGATCCA
>NW_020438975.1:134358-146166 GCF_000699045.2 Agrilus planipennis | reverse complement strand
GGATATCGTGGGTAGAAAAGGTTAGAAATGAAGAGGTATTGGAAAGAATAGGAGAACAGAGGACTCTATGGAAGTCAATAAAAAATAGGCGAGATAGGTTGGTAGGACACCTTCTCAGGCATGAAGGTCTAGTCAAAGATATATTAGAGACAGAAACAGGAGTTAGGAGGGGTAGAGGTAGACCTAGGTTAGATTACTGTTCGCAAATAGTTAAGGATGTGGGCTGTTCTAGTTTTAGGGAAATGCGAAATTCAGCTCAGGATATGAAGCAGTGGAGGTGCGTGTCCAACCAGTCTTAGGACTTAGGCCACCCATTTTACATCAGCTAAAAATTATAAATAAACAATTTCATGTACTACGATTACAACTTTACTGTGGTATTTATTGAGAAATTTAGATAAATGCATGAACGTTGCCGGTAGGGGTTGTAGAGGGTGTTGAGAATTCCAAAAATAAAATAAACTTTACGGTAGATAACAGAAATATATTCGAAAAAGTAACATTAATAAATGTTTTTTTTAACAAGCCATAAAAAATAATACAATATTATCAAATGAATAAAATTGCAGGAACAACAATAGTATTATCATCTACTATCACACACAGACAAACAAATGCGAGGTCTGTAGGTACATATTTATAAAATATTATTTTTAAATAAATAATTCGTATTACTACGTACCCACTATACAATATGTACGTATGTACAGCTATTCTAAACCCTTACTTACAAATCTGCATACAGCAAGAATTATAAATAAAACAGAATAATTAATGTAATTAGATTCCATATCTTATTTCAGATACAAGATTTTTTGTCTAATAAAGACTTGTCATCATGTCAGAAATCAATTTGTCATCGCACCAAGTAGCCTTAAGTGTTACTCAAGATAAATCGATTCATATCATTACATGCGAGGTATTAATCGTAAAACAATTTTTTTTGATGGCAAAGTCGTGCCCATCAACATAGTTAACAATTTATCAATTATGTATAATCAATTTTAAATTAATTATCAACAACGTAATTGTT
Source organism: Agrilus planipennis (assembly GCF_000699045.2). NCBI lineage: Eukaryota > Metazoa > Arthropoda > Insecta > Coleoptera > Buprestidae > Agrilus > Agrilus planipennis. The sequence continues at coordinate 145,133 of NW_020438975.1, read as the reverse complement.
ATGTGGCGCCCTAACTAGTACTCGTTATGTTCTTACACTTTCGCATTTTCGACGTTGTCCTTGCTCACTCCGTTTAATATGTCTTGGATTTCTTGTAAACTTTTGCCTGACGTTTCCGGTAGAAATTTATAAACGAACAGTGCCGCTATTAAGCAACACAGCCCGAAAATATAAAACGAGTTCGAAATGCCAATGGCATCGGAAACTTCCGCGAAGAACTTGGTAAGTACGAAGCCCAAAAGCCAGCAGATGGACACTGTAGCTGTTGACGCTGAAGATTTCACATCCGAAGTGAACAATTCGGCAGATACAGCCCATGGCAAAGGTCCAAAGCCCGTGCTATATGCCACAATAAAAATGATCATGCACGCGACCGGAAGCCAGAAAATGGGCTGAACATTCGAGCCCCCCATTTTCAAATAGAAGTAATAGCCCAACACGCCTTCCGCTAGTCCCATCCCTACTCCAGAGATTATGAGCAGAGATCTTTTTCCCCATCTGTCAACCGAAACTGAGGGAATAAAGCACCCAAGTACCTGTACCGTACCTAGCATAATGGTCGAAAGTTCTGGTGGAATAGTGCTTCCGGTTGCCGCGAAAATTGTCTGACTGTAAAATAGAATCACGATGATACCAGAGAACTGCTGTAAAGATACAAGACTTACAGATATAATAAGAGCTTTTGTAGCTCCTTTTGACTTAAAGATATCGAAAAAATTGGCATTGTTCGCCATGGCTTCTTCAACAGCGCCTTTGATAAAGAACAGTTCTTTCTGAACTGCATTTTCGGATTTTGCACGGAATTTCGCTAAAGCTTCGGACGCGGCTTTATCGTCTTTGATAGCCACCAGATGGTAAGGACTTTCCGGAATGAAAACGAAGAATACCGCCATGAATATACAAGATAAAACGGCACATATATAATTGAATACTGCCATGGAGATGTAGGGTCCAACGGCGTAAGCAAAGAGTAGACCTGCTACCATAAACAATTCAAAGAACGATACCAATGTACCACGGATTGCGTCATCTGATATTTCTGCTACGTACATGGGCAGTGCCGTAAATATACCACCGACTGCTACACCACAAAGGAACCGTCCGATATAGAAGTACTTTACTTCTGAACAAACTGCAAACATTATGAAGGCTACCAGAAACGGTACGTTCGATGCAAGGAGTGTCTTTTTCCTTCCAATCCTGTCAAGGAAGAATCCGGCAGCGAATGGTCCAATCCCAGCCCCTAGGGGAAGTAAAGAACCGATCCAAGACTCGTCAGTGGGCGTGATGGGGGGTTGAACGGGATTCAAGTGAGGGTCTTCTTGGCCGTTTAGTTTTGGGATCATGGGTGATGTCCATCCAAATGTTATACCAGCCACAAAGGAGCTAATGTTAACTGCAAATAAAAAATAACATTATGTTATAGAATTATTGTAAGTCCATGGTAAATACAAAATGAACCTTACCCTTCCGAAATTAAAAGAATACCCTAAACAAGAGGTGATAACACCATAATAGAAACAAATGGCAGTGAAGGATGTATTTAAAGATGAGAAGGTTACTATAGTATGTCGCAAAATTTATTTTTAAAAATATGAAGAGGGTAGTGTCAGTAGGGAATGGTAATTTTGAAAGAAATATGGTTTATGGTAAGGGTTAGAACCGAACAAGCGTGCCTTTTTAGACGATCAAAAATAAATGAGAGATATTTTGACCAGACTGTGAATGAAGAAGAAATCGTTGATTCTAATTTAAAACAGACTGATGTGTGCTAGCAATTTTATACACAATATCTACACAAATTTTCATCATCATAAGGTCGTCAGTCCTAAGACTGGTTGGACACGCACCTCCACTCTTCCCTATCCTGAGCTAATCTTCTTCGCATTTCCCTAAAACTGGATCATGCTGTATCCTTAACTATTTGCGAACAGTAATCTAATGTAGGTCTAAATTTTTCAATTTCCCTACTTGTCCCATTATCCTAACATTCCACGCTCCTACTCGTGAAATATTGCACCTACCCCTATTGCTCTTACTTATGACATCCCCCGAGGTAGTCCCAGCCCGGACATCTGAATGGAGAACTAGTTAACGTCCGGGGTGCTTTACCCCAGAGGACGCCATCATTTTAGTTTGGTGTGTTTTACTTGGGATATCATAATGTGGTGGTTTCCCCTTTGCCTTCCACATCGCAGTATTGTGCATCAGAGTGCCATACCGATCCACGTGATCTCTGCCACCCTGAGTACTGAAAGAGCTGATGCCCTCTTTCAGGAACTTGTCTTAGTCTGGTTTCTCTTTAAGAACCCCCCTGCATTATGGTTGAACCTGTGGTCCGGCTCCCTAAATCATCGAAACTCGCAAGCCGATCCACCCACTAGTTTGTACCAGAGTTTCGTTACGGTTCAAGTCCCGTCGGATCAGAAAAATGTGGAACGCTTCACGATTTTGCGTGCCATCCTTACACACATTTTAAGAAGAATAAATTTAGGTTCAGTTTATATACAAAAAGAAGCATAATTAAATTAAAAATTAGCCCCCTCCCAGAACTAAAATCTTGCATGCGTCCCTGATATAAATTATGATACCACTTATAACTCACTGGTTGAAAACATATATTCCACATATTCCACATGTTCTCTAAATTATGCATTTTAAAAACTGTGGAATTTTAATCATAAGATCGTCAGTCCTAAGATCGATGAACACGCACCTCCACACTTCCCTATCCCGATCTAATCTTCGCATTTCCCTAAAACTAGAACAACCCATATCCTTAACTATTTGCGAATAGTAATTTAATCTAGGTCTAAATGTTCCAATTTTCCTATTTGCCTCATTGTCGTACCATTCGACGCTCCGACTCGTGAAATTTTGCACCTATCCCTATTGGATATTGGAATGGAGGTCTAGTTTACGTCCGGGGTGCTTTACCCCAGAGGACGCCATCATTTTAGTTTGGTGTGTTTTACTTGAGATATTATAATGTGGTGGTTTCCCGTTGCTTTTCACATCCCTGATTACTGAAAGAGCTGCTGTCCTCTTTCAGGGACTTGTCTTAGTCTGGTTTCTTTTTAAGAACCCCCCATTGTGGTTGAACCTATCGTCCGGCTCCCTAAATCTTCGAAACTCGCAAGCCGATCCACCCACTCTAGTTTGTACAAGAGTTTCGTCAATATTCAAGTCTTCCTTATACACTTTTTATGAAGAATAAATTTAGGTTCAGTTTATATACAAAAATAAGCATAATTAAATTAAAAATTAGCCCCCTCCCCGAACGAAAATCTTGCATACGATTACCACTGGTTGAAAAAATATATTCCATATGTTCACTAAATTATGCATTTTCGCTGGACTGATACAGAAAAAAAATTTGTCAAAGAACTGTGTAATTTTAATGTTCAGCCAATATTTTGCCTTACCCCAGTATATAGATTGAAAAGACTATTTAATTGTAATCACGTTTTATTTTTGGAATTGAGAACTGTGATATAAAATACTGCTCGAAGTATTTTCAATGCGTCTAGCAGTTTTCGCAATCTCAGATTTCATCGCTAGTATTGTAGAGTGGACTGTAGTACTCATTGCGCTATATTTAATCAAATAATTGATAAAAATATTAACAATAAGATAAAATTTCGTACTCCAACAATCCTTCTTACAGACAATAAATGTCGCACTTTATTGTTATATATCAAATCAAGAATTTATAAAATGATTGATTACAGAAGATTACAAGGCTAATAAATCACTATTTTTGATACAATACAATTCTGTCAAAAAAAAAAAAAAACGCGAAACTTAGAATATTTCAAAATGGTGTCGCATGGAGTATAATTTGAAAGGTAACGTAACGGAATTATAAGTTATATGTATTTAACTACGTACTTAATGTGATCATCATCATCATAAGGTCATCAGTCTTAAGACTGGTTGGACACGTACCTCCACTCTTTCCTATCCTGAGCTAAACTTCGCATTTCCCTAAAACTAAAACAGCTTACATCCTTTACTATTTGCGAAGAGTAATCTAATCTAGGTCTACCTCTACCCCTCCTAACTCCTGTTTCTACCTCTAATATAAATCTGACTAGGCCTTCATGCCTGAGAAGATATCCTACCAACCTATCTCGCCTATTTTTTATTGACTTCCATAGAGTCCTCTTTTCTCCTATTCTTTCCAATACCTCTTCATTTCTAACCTTTTCTNATTGGGCAGTTTTTGGTAAACATCAAAATATGCGTCACATAAATATCATACAAAAATAATAACTAGATAGTTATGTACAATATAGATGCTTAATAACATTATTTACAATAGATTTTTATTAGAAATTAAGCTTTGAGATACACACTGGATCCAAATTTTAAACTGAGGAAGTTGTTACTTGTTGAGTTCTTTTTGGATTTCTTGGAGAGATTTGCCTTTGGTCTCGACCAAAAATAAAGCTGTAAAAATGGCGGCAAGAACGCAAAATCCTGAAAACAGCCAGAATGTTCCCCCCTTCCCCATCGCTTCTGCGATAATCGGAAATAGATTAGCCACTAAAAACCCAAGCGCCCAACAAACGCTTGCAGTAATCATGGAAGCTGTGGATTTGACATTTGAGGGAAATACTTCTCCCATCACAGTCCAAGGGAGAGGGCCAAACCCTAGGTTATATGTTATAATGTAAGCAACCAGTGAAAGAACTGGCAACCACCCCAAAGTACTGACGTCAGTACCACCATCTTTCAAATAAAAATAAATTCCCAGCGGCACTTCGGATATTACCATTCCAATTGCTGACATCAGGAAGAGCAGCTTCCTTCCGAGTCGATCTACTAAAATGGGGGTCGAGAAGCTGGCCAGGAGCTGGACAATCCCAACAATAATTGCAGACACATCAGGGGATAAAGAACTCCCTGTGGCCTCAAATATATTCGTTACATAAAATTGCACCACGGTGATACCAGAAAATTGTTGAAACGACACAAGTCCCAGGCAAATTAACAGAGCTTTTCGGAGTCCTTTCGATTTAAATATATCCCGTAAACTTCCCCTGTTTACTGCTTCTTCTTCTACGTTTCTTTGCATCATCTTCAGTTCTTGTTGAATTCCCGATTTCGTCCGGTTTCTTAGTCTCATCAAAGATTTTTCGGCAGTTCTCATTTTGTCTTTGGCAAGAAGATAGTAAGGGCTGTCGGGGAAAAAGAAGAAGGTCAGGATGAAAGCGAGCGGAAACACGGCACATGACAGACAGAATAACATTATGGACACATACGGTCCAACCGCGTATGCGTACAATTCCCCCAAACAAATGAATACGTTCATGGAAGATGACACGGCTCCTCTGATGGATGCTTCGGATATTTCGCCGAAGTACATTGGGAGAGCTGTGTATAAGTTACCAATCCCAAAACCGCCCAGGAACCGTGCTACGTAGTATAGAAAAGGAGTTTTGGCAAAGGCCAGGATTAGGAGGGATATTAGGAATGGAAGTCCAGCGCAATAAACGAGTGTGTTCTTCCTGCCAATCCTGTCAGCTGTGAATCCTGCCAAGAGGGGACCAAAAATGGCACCTAGTGCCAAACAGGAACCAATCCATGATTCCTGAATAAGATTTATTGGTTCTCCCAACGGATTTGAATCGACGTTGGTCGCGTTATTGAGTTTGGGTAATACAGGGGAAGTCCATGTCAAAAGGATTCCGGACGCGAAGGAACCCAAGTTGCCTACGGGAGAAACAAGGATAAAACTATAATTATTTTATTTAAATCCAAAGTATCAACAGTGTTGATAGTATAGTTAAAAACTATTGGGTTTATAGTGTTTATAGCAACGTGCTACTACCCTTTGTTAGAAAAGGTTAGAATTGAGGAGGTTTAGGAAGTGTACGAGAGGTAGTTAGAGATATAATAGCAAATAGTTAGGCTATATAGACGCGTATTCAGATTTGCGATTGATTGTTGATGATTTGAAAGTGGTAATAGTAAAAAGACTATGAATAAATACCGCTGGCGATCGATACCGGTGCCAATTTTAATGTACCCGAGAGTCGGCAGTTGCGGGTCATATATTATATAGCAGATACGACCGATACGACAAAAAGAAGTTACGGGAAGTTTCCGGAAACATTCTTTTCGTCTACAAATCGCAAGAAATATTACACAGGTAAGTCGTAACTGTTTGTATAGGGCTTACAAACTTTTTTAACGATGATGTTGATGCATTTTTTTATAATGATATTGTAATACCCACCTGATTATAAAATACTGCAAATATGCGCTAGAAAAATCTAATTATAGGGTAGAATTTATTTATCAAATATTTGATGTTAACAGTAACATTTTTCAAGTTGTTTTCTGGTAAATCTAACTTCAATATTGCTTGGTTGTTTTGTAGCAAGTGCTACTTTTTGGACTGACTTATAGATCAACACGTTTTAGTTATGATAACATACAACGCTGCAAGTAAAAAAAAGTGCGGCATTGAAAATTACTATTACCACAATATAATATTGTCGCTGTTATGTAAATAAATTAGCAAATTCAAGGTTCTATGTATAAAGAGACATTATAAACAATTACTGTAAAATTGCAGAATGTGCAAAATTTTAAAGATTTTTGAATTGCTTTTTTTAACTATTTATGAAGGTCGTCCGCTATTTATTGCGCTTATAAACAATTCTTTTTTTTGTACAAAAGAAAAATAATGATTGAATAAAATAATGTATTTATCGCTACTTTCAATTCCACTTAGGCATTTTTGAAAGCAATGTTGGTTCCGAAAGTAACTACAATAATTAACTCTTCGGGTGTAATGTAACGAAAAATTAACTATTCGGTTTTGCTACATTATCAGTTTCAGTTCCTGATTAGACAGAGGGAGCGGTAGGAATCAAAGAAGCTACATCACAATCTAACCGAGGTGATAGTAACAAAGTTGAAACATTTTCTTTGAACTTCAAAACTTAACGATATACAAATCCATAACAGCATTTAAAAATAACCGCTACAATGATAAGTAGAAGCCAACTACTTAAAATTGTACGTATTTTGGCGGTAGTTTTTTTCGCAATATTATTTTTTTTACAACCATGGAAAATCAATCAGAATTCATAAGTGTACGTATCAGTATATTCGCTCACGTTTGATAATTCGTGTAGGTAGAATAATTTTGTGGGGGGTACAGTATCGAATTTAAAAACGATGTTCCGCGTGGGTAGGTGCTTCAATATTATTAATATAATTTTTTTTTTGTAATGACAATAATATATTTACTGATCGACTGAACGCGTAATAAGCAATTGAAGGTTCAAAGTTTGAGACAATATCAATCGTTTTGTATAAATAAATAGTAAAAAGAAGAAATAGTTTTGTAAACAATTCCTAAGTTGAATATTTCTTTAAACAAAGTGAATTTCTATTTGTTGCTAATATTCGTACATAATAAAAAAGATTTTAGATATTTAAAATTCTAAGTAGTCAAAAAAAAATTTGGAAAAACAATTTTACATTGAGTTAAAGTTTATAATCAGTAAACTCAAAATTAAAGAAATAATAGAAATTCTTAAATTACTTACATGAAATAACAGTTGCCAAAAGAAAATTTTTATTTGGTTTATTTTTTTTGTCATCAAGTTTCATAGGTTCCATTCTTCACTTTCTTGTTTTATTTCCAATCACATAATAATTCAGTTCACAGAATAATCACAATAAGAATTACAGTTCGTAGTTTAATTAATAAGTAGGAAGAAATTAATTGAAAAAATACTTATCGAGTTAAGTCTTCACGATTCGAAATTTGAGTAACCATCGAACCTGTGACTATCGTAGGTGGCTGTACAATATTTGCTGTACAGTTCTCTCGATATGATAGTGACCGGTCTTGACCGCTGCTACATACTCATGCCGAATTATTTTTAGAAAAATATTTTTTATTTTAATTTTAGGTTTCATTCTTACATAACGAAAAAAAAAACAAGTAAAACTGTTGTAAACATCGTACTATTGCCAAAAGAAACCTGTTTTTATTTACCAATGCCTTGAATTAAAATATTGTAACGAACCTTTCTTTAATCGTCGGCCTTTTGTCTTCGCTGGAAGCATTCATCTATTTATAAAAAATGATGCTAGGTTATAAATTTATCGAAAATTTCTGATATTCCGCTTTGGGGCTACGGACATCAAACGTAAAAAGTGCCGACTATATCGATTACCGTCTAAGGCATTCGTTCACAACAATATCATTTTTTCTTACTTTACTGCTTGAGTTGATGCTTAAAAAATGAAATAATTGTAAACTTTAGAACGCACTGTGTATTGTAATGTGGTACAATACATGTTTGTTACTATCAATTGTAAATGGTTGGGTTTTAAGGAGGTGACCTTTATCAATCTAGCAGTTTTATTAATAGGTTAAATAGAGTTCAGATTAAAGAAAACTTCTATCAGTTAATTACAATATAATAGACATTGCTCGAACGGAAAAAAAACAACAGTTCTTCACATAATTTCTATGAATGTTTATATTACTTCGTCTATTCTTTTCAAACCAAGTGATTAGCGAATGCATTAAAATTAGTCTGGTATTTCGAAACGAAATCGACATATCTACATATTATATAAATTTAATTAACTGTATCGAAGGTCAGTAGCAAATATTTCGTAATTAATGCCAAATTACAATTCCAAAGTCAATAAATATTTCTTAACTTATAGCAATTAACTGTAATAAAAATTTTGATTAGATGTAGATAATTGTAATAATATTTTTAGTGCTTGTTTCTCTGCCATGCTATAATTCGAAGGAATAACTGATATTTAATAATATAAGGAAATAATTATTTTACCAAATGGTGTTTGGAATTTATAATTTCAGGAAGTTTAATTGTAATAAACAATAAACACAACGGCGGGTGAAATAGGCACATAATAATTGCTAATTTAAATTCGAAGGTTTCTCTCAAAGGATTTAGACAAAATTAAAATCAAAGAAAAACTACAAATTCAATCGAACGTTTTGCTAATTTATTGTAGTTTCTTCATCAACTGAATTAATGTTAATTTTTTACGTCAAAACTCACACTTGGTTATAAAATTTATTATTACTTATTGTTTGGAATTCCATAATTAAATAAACTAAGAAATTCTTTCCAAAAGTAGCAAAATAAACATTGCAATTCGTTTGCCAAAATTATTTTTAATTGAAATAATTACGTATATGTATATATAGTAAGTAAAATAAACACCAATTCTAAAAATAAAATAAAAATGAAACAAACGTCCGAGGACCGTCCAACCACGTCAAAAGTAACGTCTGTTACATTTTCATTTTATTTTTAGAATTTATGTTTAGTTATCTTATTATACGTATATTGCACTGGCAACGTACAGGTAATTCAGAATCTCAAGGGACTGATCTTCGGTTACTCAGTGACAAAATGGGATACAGTTAACGGTCGAGTCAGTGTACAATGTGAATGTGATAAGGTCTGTTCCACGGGCATATCTTGACCCATCGGATCCTGTAATACCCATACCATGAATATCCACTTAATTTCAACTTTATTAAGCATGATCTTAAATATTAAAAATTATCTTTCTAAGTAGGTTTAGGTACTTTAATGTGCAAATTTTGTTGTGGGTCGCGCTGTTAACTGACCTTTAATTGTTTCACCTGAGAGTTGATGTTTCGAACGTTACATGTTTAGGAAGAGCCAACCAAGACTATTTAACGTTGGCACATTCCAACATCAATATGCATTTATTAAGGTTCAACGTTCGTTCTATTTTGGTTTGCTGGGCCAGCTAAAATTTAATGGAAACATTCGTACCAAATGCTAATTCCATAATCGACTTTTTCATAAGTCATCCAATTATTTATAGTTCATTAATGGACGATTGTTGCTCATTATTTTTTTTGTATGATTAAAAACCTTCTACTACATTAAATTTTGTACTTAATGCTGCAACTGTAAAACTTGTCAAATTTTACTATGTTTCTCTTAACTACGTGATTTTCAATATTTTTTGTGTTGCTTTTTACGTTTTTGTAGCAGAATTTTAATAATAAATAATTTAAGGTGTGTAGAGAAGTAAATATTAGGAAGGGAGTCAGGCAGGGATGCACACTGTCACCGATACTTTTTAATCTATACATCGAAGACGCCATCAACATCATTAAAGACAGTACAACTGTAGGGATAGATATGCAAGGGCAGAAGATTAGTATCCTTAGATTTGCAGATGATATAGCAGTATTAGCATCTAGCAAGGAGGACCTAGAGATAGCTTTAAATAAAATGGAAGCGGTACTGACAGATCAGTACTGTATGAAAATAAATAAAAGTAAAAACTAAAATACTGGTATGCAAGGGAAGAAAAAGTAGGGAAAAAGCGAATATAAAGATAGGAGACTAAAAATTAGAAGAAATGGCTGATTTTAGATACCTAGGAAGTCAGATAAGTCAGGATGGAAGGAGTAGTAGGGATATAAAGCAGAGGATAGCGCAGGGTCGTGTCGTCTTTAATAAAAAGAAGTTACTTCTATGCTCGCGAACGGTTAATTTAGAAATTCGAAAAAGGTTGTTGAAGGTATATGTTTGTAGCACGGCATGGTACGGGTGCGAAACATGGACGGTGGGCGCGGCGGAAGAGAAAAGGTTAGAAGCGTTCGAAATGTGGTGTTATAGGAGGATGATGAGGATATCGTGGGTAGAAAAGGTTAGAAATGAAGAGGTATTGGAAAGAATAGGAGAACAGAGGACTCTATGGAAGTCAATAAAAAA
>NW_020438975.1:122483-130879 GCF_000699045.2 Agrilus planipennis | reverse complement strand
CATCATCATCATAAGGTCATCAGTCTTAAGACTGGTTGGACACGTACCTCCACTCTTTCCTATCCTGAGCTAAACTTCGCATTTCCCTAAAACTAAAACAGCTTACATCCTTTACTATTTGCGAAGAGTAATCTAATCTAGGTCTACCTCTACCCCTCCTAACTCCTGTTTCTACCTCTAATATAAATCTGACTAGGCCTTCATGCCTGAGAAGATATCCTACCAACCTATCTCGCCTATTTTTTATTGACTTCCATAGAGTCCTCTTTTCTCCTATTCTTTCCAATACCTCTTCATTTCTAACCTTTTCTACCCACGATATCCTCATCATCCGCCTATTTTTTTTTTCATTTCGATAAAGGAGGACACTATTTACTGTCATTCTACACAAAGTGTATGTTTAATATAGAAAATTAGAAACTTTAGTTTTATCCTTATGATCCTGGCCAGGAGTCTTTATCAAATTATTGTATTTTCAATTATTTTTGATACGTATTTAGCACATTGACGAACGAGAAAGCTTCTTACACATAAATAATGTAGTGTAGTTGTTATAAATCCGAGGAAAAAGTTGTAACATGGTTTTGCATCGTTTGGACTTTTGGGAACTTAAACTGCCTGCTGTTGTTTAAGGATAAGTGACAAACTTTATACCACCTACAATTTTCATAAAACGAAAATTGAGAAGATTGACGGTTTCCGATGATACTAAAGTTCTGCTGATTGAATCAAATCGATCGAAAAGTTATTTATCTCGTATGAACTTTATACCGTCTGCCGATAGTGTAGGCAGGTTATTCTGTACAAGTTGAGGAAAATCAGTTTATAGTCTATACACCAATAAAACACGGAAGTACATATAAGATTATAATAAAATGCTTTAATTGTTTCAATTGGTAATTATCTAACAAGGGAAATTATGTAAAAATAGCACTGCTTATCAAATGATAAAGCACTTGGACTTCTTACGTGTTCATCATCGGTTATCGAAAGGAAATAGTTTATGTTATAGATATGCATTATGCATATATGTTATAAACAATGTTTACTATATATATATGAATATTTGCTCAATGTTGCATTACTTGTGAAATACCTGGTCATTTTTTGAAAATTACCAACTTAAACAATACAGTGGAATTCGTTTAGTATGACTCCGCCTATATTGACCAACCGCTTAATATGAAGTGATTGCAGTGTCAGGTTTGGTTTTCATATTAAATTATCTATAGGAAAGTTTGGATATAATGACTCCGTTTAAAATGACATATCGTTTATTATGACTGATTCTCAAGAAATCATATCCTACTGTAGCGACCCGAATGATTAATAATAAGAACATTTTCGCTCATTTTGCTGACCATCCTTATGTATTTTGATATTACAATTCATTGTTCTTTTTCTTTTTCTGTTAATAAATATATACAATTTGTAGTTTATTAAACTAAAAAACTAACCAAAATAGAAAGAAGTTGTTTATTTTCTATGATGATGATGATGCTTTGTACGCCCACTTAGTATGACGTGTTTGTCATTTCCCTTCGATATCATTATAAGCGGATTCTACTGTATTAATCAAATTTCATTATCATCATCATCATAAGGTCGTCAATCCTAAGACTTGTTGGACGCGCACCCCCACTCCTCCATATCCTGATCTAATCTTCGCATTTCCCTAAATAAAACAAGAAAATCTCACATCCTTAACTATTTTTGAACAGCAATGTAATCCTGGTCTACCTCTACTCCTCCTAACTCCTGTTTCTGCCTCTAATATCTCTGACTAGACTTTCATGCCTGAGAAGGCATCCTACCAAGCTACCTCGTCTATTTTTTATTGACTTCTATAGAGCCCTCTGTTCTCCTACCCTTTCTAATGTTTCTTCATTTCTAACCTTTTCTATCCACGGTATCCTCATACAGGGAACACTTTACACTATGTTTTAGTGGTTAAAAAAGTTCCGGTACAATCGAAAAGTGTCCCGGTTTCGAATTGCCTATTCATTCAAAAATATGATGAATATGTGAAATATTAATTAATTACATTTTATTGTTTAATTAACATAATCCGAATTGACTCCAACGTCTCTAAGTGACTCATGATGAATAGTAATTTAATCTAGGTCTAAATGTTCCAATTTTCCTATTTGCCTCATTGTCGTACCATTCGACGCTCCGACTCGTGAAATTTTGCACCTATCCCTATTGGATATTGGAATGGAGGTCTAGTTTACGTCCGGGGTGCTTTACCCCANGATGAATATGTGAAATATTAATTAATTACATTTTATTGTTTAATTAACATAATCCGAATTGACTCCAACGTCTCTAAGTGACTCATGATGAATAAGCAAAAGTTAAATTAAGCTATTTATCTCTACCTATAATAAAAGAAAATCCCTGATTGATTGACTCATCAATCTATCTACTAGCGATCAACGCAAATAATACTTCAAAATCATTATTAAGGATAAAGATGAGAACATTTTTTTTTATTCTGTACAGTTTATACACTAAATAAGACATCGTGAGAGTAGATACGATTGAGCTTTATGAAAACGGTTTACCATTACAGTTGAACAAAGAAGAAAAAAATTGTTTGTGCTTCTTGAAGGCGCACTGTAAAGAATCGAATGAACTGAAGTGATGCTTGAAGAAAAAAATAAATTCGTTGGTTCTGATGGAACTGCGATAATTTGGGGCAAACAGAAACACGGCGACCCCCACGGGATCGTTCATTCGCGCTCCGGGCTCTTCATCGCGCTTCCGATAAATGCTCGATAGCTATAACGACATATGTATGTACATAAGTATCGGATATGATAAATTTTTTCTTTTTCATAACGATGTCATTTATTATACTATTCCCTCTCAAAAGATAGCTGAATTGGTTGTAACATTTAAGTCATGCTCCATGCTTTTTCTGTATGTATCAATTGTGTTGCGACATTATCTATCTATTTGATCATATTATCTACTGTATAAAAAGCTTTAAATTAAATACTGGATCCTAGGATCTTGTAATACAATTTTACAGCTTGATTCTATTCGATTCAGTGCATTGACAGAAATACGATACATATACTATGTTATGTCACTTAAAATAATAATTAAATACAAATTTATAAATAAAAGCTTTCGAAAAATGGTACAATGCAACGATATTAAGAAGTAAAATAATGGAAAGTATCAGATGACCAACCTGTGAGGGCTGCAGCGTATAGAAATTTTCGGTTGGTGGGTTCGATGGAGACTCCCATGGCGAGCTTGTCGAGCGATTGCAGCTTTCCGAAGCTTTGCAACTCGATCCCATTTCCCTTGTGCGATTCCGTTGGGTCTTCCCTTGCTACTGGAATATAACCTACTTGCCTGTCTTCCGAGCCCATTGTGATGGATAAAAAGTAGATATTATTCGATCTTTCTTTGGAACTTTTAAAATTTTCAAATTCGCTAACTGGCTAAATATAATATTGAAATAACGGGAAACTTTCACGAAAGGATGCCGAAATGTGTCTTAAACTGATGAATGATGGTAACGGACTGAGACGAAAATTTCGAGCCAAAAATTAACTGATTATCACCCCATCAAGATATAAGTTTATCGGCCAATGAACAAGCACGCGGTAAGTGCATATCTCAAGTTTTGTTTTACTCAAGAGTTAAAGCATCATACAAATATACAGGGTAGCACATTTAAAAGTTTCCATCGGAAATTTTTTAACCACAATTGTCTGTCGGGAATTCCTGAGACCGATCAAGGGGGACTTGTTTTAATTGTAAAGTCATCCCTTCAAAAGGGGGTAGCAATTCCCTCAATAATCTTAAATGGAACGAAGGTCAAATGTCAGGTGCTGCAATTGTCTTTATAAAAATGTTGACCCTTTTTAGTTCTCGATAATTGACGTTACAGCCCAGTTGAAAAAGTAGGTAGAATTGAATAAAAAAAGGTCTTAATTGATTAATAAATTTTAAATTTGCTAGGCCATTCACTTCGATACACTAATTAAATCTTTGCTTAACATTCTTTCCTACATTTTACAGTATCTCAGGGGTTTTGTAGATAACATACTTTAAATGATCCCATAAAATAAAATGCATGGTATTAAATTTGGCGACCTTAAGGTCATTTAATGGAACCTCTTCTACCAACTCGATATCCTCACAATGTGGAGGTACAGTAAGTCTTCAAGCGAATTGAGGTAAGATTCCCTCATGCAAGTTTTGCGATTGAATAAAGGGATCAATAATAAAATTTCCTGAAATTCCAACTCGTATATTCAACTTTTCATTATAAGAAAGTACATGAGATAGATGGAACTGTCATACTTCTATCTATTGCTTAGAGGTTACGAACATCTTTCAAACTGTTTTATGAAATTGAAATTGAAACGACAACTTGTTGCTGTACAATTAACATTACAAATTAATTTATTATTGTTCTCATCGTTATTCTTGATAATGATTTTGAAGTGGTATTTGCGTTGATCGCTGGTAGGTAGACTGATGAGTCAATGAATGAGGGATTTTCTTTTATTATAGGTAGAGATAAACAGCTTAATTTTGTATTTGCTTATTCATCATGAATCGACTAGAGACGTTGGAGTGAATTCGGAGTACGTTAATTGAATAATAAAATGTCCAATTAATATTTCATTCATTCATCATACTTTTGAATGAATAGGCAATTTAAAATCGGGACACTTTCGTTTTTCTTGTGCCCTAACATTTTTAACCACTAAAAAGTGTTCCCTGTAGAAACGTGTACGGGTGCGAAACATGGACGGTGACTGCGGCGGAAAAGAAAAGGTTAGAAGCGTTCGAAATGTGGTGTTACAGGCGAATGATGAGGGTACCGTGGACAGAGAAGGTTAGAAATGACGAGGTATTAGAAATAATAGGAGAACAGTAGACTCTATGGAAGTCAATAAGAAATAGGAGAGATAGGTTGGTAGGACACCTTCTCAGGCATGAAGGACTAGTCAGAGACATATTAGGGGCAGAATTGGGAGTTAGGAGGGGTGGAGGTAGACTTAGATTAGATTACTGTTGGCAAATAGTTAAGGATGTGGATTGTTCTAGTTTTAATGAAATGTGAAGATTCGTTCAGGGTAGGAAAGAGTGGAGGTGCGCGTCCAACCAGTCTTAGGATTGACGACCTGATGATTTATTGATTTGATCATGAATTACTTCAATGTTGTCTTCTGAATTTCTGATGTATCGAAAACTAGGAGTATTAGTTGCTATAGTTTCTGTGCTATTTGCTTCATCTGGTATTATCTTCAAGGAAACAACATCATGTGCGTGAGTACAATATTACTTGAGACATTTTTCTCCAAAAAAGCAACTTTCTTAACTGCTATTAGATTATGGATACTGGGGTCTAAAGGTTTCTATCTTTTGCTAGTATCAGAACATCCAAAAAAGCATATTTGCTTTGGTTGTCAAGTTTTCTTCTTTTGACATTAGGTCTATAAACGTAAGCACAACACCCAAAAATATTAAGATGACTGATGGCCTGCTTCTTGTCGGCTCATGTTTCCTGTTATGTGTCGTTAGATCATGTACTATTACGCGATTACTGAGGAACTTATTCAACCGGCTGCTACAGTACTCATGCCATTGTCGGTCCTCAGAAGCTTTAGATTGATTTTTTATAGAACCTACAATATCTGAATGAATTAGATCGACCTAATATTCTGCAAGTTCCTTATCTTTCTTGTAGGAAAATGAGTTTTGAGCTTGCTTATTTATGATGCATCTCTCACAATATTCAGGAACTTTATTACCTCATATCAATTGCTAAACCATTTGTCAACAAAGACATTCTGTAGTGGTTGAGGTGACCTTAGCGTCTACGCCGTAGCATCTTAGAGTCTTGTACTTTTGCTGCATGCAGAAGATCTTTAATAGTTTTGCACCCTTTCAAATCCCCTTGAGTCAGTTTAATTTATTGAAAGATTTGAAACATTTAATTTTGGATATTTTTAGATTCACAACACCATTTCCAGTTCCTCTAGAAGATACAGTTAGATCCGGAAGAAATTTATCAAATTTTACTATTTTTATTTAGTGTAGTGTTGCCCAAATTCAGTCGTGGTCTTGCAGTCTTGGTCTTGTTCTTGCGTTTTTGCAAGACCAAGACCAAGAACAAGACCGCGTATTTTTAGCAAGACCAAGACCAAGACTGACCGTGCAAGACTTGAGCAAGAACAAGACATAGCCTGCAAGACTCTTGCGTCTTGCAGCTAGGACTTAGCGCTATTTCACTGAGTAGTTAGGTGTAACAGTTCGGTGTATAGGTAGGTACGCTTAGGAATTCTATGAGACGCAAAAAACTGTATCAAAGAATATGAAAAACTGGACCTATGCGCATTACGACTAATACCATAAACATAGCGAATAAAAAAATTATTAAAATCAAACTGAGTGCATGCATAGTTATGTTTTAACCATCGGCACTTTGATAATGCGGCATCAAAGGTTTTGTACTTACTTCTCAAAGAAATTTGCCGCTTTTCGGAAGTACATGGTTATGATACACGCGCCGGCGGCTTCTTTTGAAATCTAAAACAATCGTTGCCGCCACGCCGAAATCATAACATTTGACACTATTTGATTGCCGCCATAGGGTGTAGGTATACTCATGCAAAATAATTTCGAATTTTTTTACACGCTTTATATTATTGTTTGATTTGCGGCGGCATCCTTATCATAGAGCCGGCACGTGGCGAGGCGGCGCGGTAGAAAGCAAGGATCATAAATGTTTATTAAGAAACAGTTACTTCCATGGAAAACGACATATAGGTCAGTTGATTTTTCGAATTTCTTATCAAATCTTCAGTTATTTATTAATCTGCTTGATCTTTACTATGGCTATATTCATTCAAGCTCACAATGTTCCAATTCTAATACGTTTTTCTAGGATTTAAAGTAAACTTTAATAAATAGTAATAGACTAATAGGTAATTGCAAGACTTGCAAGACTCTTGCTGCAAGACCAAGACCAAGACCAAGACTGGGAGCGCAAGACCAAGACCAAGACCAAGACCAGGTGTATTGGCGCAAGACCAAGACCAAGACTGGCTAAGTCTCGTCTTGTTCTTGCGTTTGGGCAACACTAATTTAGTGGCTACTGGTTTCGATTCTTTTTACGTACTTAAAGTAAATAAACCTTTAAAACCCAAAACTCCACAAAACATTTAGAAACTTAATATGTGTTTCAATACCCAACGTATCATCCTCAGTTACCGATTAACTGAGTCTGGGTTAATTAGTCACTAACTAAGGATAACACCTTGGATGTTAAAACGCGTAATAGTCTCTAAACGTTTTGTGAAATTTTCGAATTTAAGTGGTTATTTAGTTGCGTTTTACAGCAGTTCAATTATATTTTGTGTATTTACACTAATAAAATTGCAATATTAGTTAAAGGCTTGTAGAGTATAGATCACCCATTTTACATTAACTTAAAATGTGTGAAGAATAAAAACAGATAAATTAATTAAACAATTTCATATACTCGATTAAGATATTTATTAAGAAGATTAGATAAACAAATAATGTATGAACGTTAGCGATTAATGTACATACGTACATACACACATGCATACATTTTGGCCTAGAATAGTAACTTTAAGTAAAAAAAATAAAAACACAGGCACAATTAATTATTCATTAGGTAAATTGAACAACTAATAATGGTTATTGATCCTTATCGTGCATCTTCATTTAAATACTTTTTTTTCGCAAACAGGATACTAGCAATAAGCATTAGTTTTATACGAATGTGTAATCATTATGAATTGGAACATATTTCTTGGACCATCCTGTATATTATTTTAATTAAATAACCAACGGCAAAAATTCCTATGGACAAACTTTTATTTACTTTTTTGTTTCTGCCAGTTTCGTAAAGTTGCACTACTCATGCAAATGATAACAATAACTTTGGAAAACATTTATAGATAAATTATCAAGTTTACTGACGTCATCTCAGTACTTTAATTAAGGCATGTGCACATTAAGTCAGTATAGGTAGGTAATATCCACTTATTAAATTTTCAAATTATAAGAAAACGAAGCTTGAATATGGAAATAATTTTCATTTATTTTGTTTTTTTGGTATAGGTCTACCCAAAGGGGGGGGGGTTGAAAGAGGAGATCTCCCCCACCACTGTACCATAAAAAGTTCGTGGCGGTCTCACCCCCATAAAAAGTTATGGGGGTTCAAAGTTAATAAATATGCCAATTTTTATACATTTCTAGGCATGTAAATATTTATGTAGTCATTCTTAAACAATATTCAAAGGTAAAACTAATGAAAAATACATAAAAATATTGAGAAAGTTATATTAAACATTATTTAAATATCTTTATCAATAGGGTAGGTTAGGTTA
>NW_020438975.1:119338-121526 GCF_000699045.2 Agrilus planipennis | reverse complement strand
TTATAATAAAAATAATAATAATAATATTGCACGTAATATTTAACGTAATTGTTATATGGCACCTTAAACTCACTCGTGGTATTATGTCCTTACAGTTTTGTGTTTTCGCTATTATTGTCCCTCCTAATCCCGTTCAATATGTCTTGTATTTCTTGTAAACTTTTCCCCGACGTTTCCGGTAGCAGTTTATAGACGAACAGTGCCGCCAGGAAGCAGCAAAGAGCGAAAATATAAAACGAGTTTGAAATGCCAATGGCATTGGACACGTCGGCGAAGTACTTGGTAAGTACGAAGCCCAAGAGCCAGCAGATGGACGCTGTAGCTGTCGAAGCTGAAGATTTGACATCGGAAGTGAACAATTCGGCGCACACGGCCCATGGCAAAGGTCCAAAACCAGAACAGTAGGCCAAAATAAAAACGATCAGACATGCGACGGGAAGCCAGAAAATGGGCTGAACATTGGAACCCGCCGTTTTCAAATAGAAGTAGTAACCCAACACGCCTTCCGCAATTCCCATACCTATTCCTGAGATTAAGAGCAGAAACCTTTTCCCCTTTTTTTCAACAACAGCTGGAGTGATAAAGCTCGCAACTATCTGTGTTGCACCTATCACGATGCTCGAAAGGTCTGGTGGAATAGTGCTTCCAGTTGCTGCGAAAATTGTCTGACTGTAAAACAGAATCACGTTGATACCAGAGAACTGCTGGAAGGCGACAAGGCTTAGAGATATAATCAGAGCTTTGGTAGCTCCTTTTGACTTGAAGATGTCGAAGAAGCTGCCATTGTTCGCCATTGCTTCTTCAACAGCACCTTTGATAGTGGACAGTTCCTTCTGAATGTCATCTTCAGATTTTGCGCGGAATTTCGCCAAAGCTTTGGACGCAGCTTTATCATCTTTGATGGCCACCAGATGGTAAGGACTTTCCGGAATGAAAATGAAGAATACGACCATGAATATACAGGGTAAAACGGCACATATATAATTGAATGTCGCTATGGGGACGTAAGGTCCAACAGCGTAAGAAAATAGGAGACCAGTTACTATGAACAGTTGGAACAACGATGCCAACGTCCCACGGACTGCGTCGTCTGATATTTCTGCTACGTACATGGGCAGTACAGTAAATGTACCACCGACTGCTAGACCACAAAGGAACCGTCCGATAAAGAAGTATTTTACTTCTGAACAAACTGCAAACATTATGAAGGCTACCAGGAATGGTACGTTTGACGCAAGGATCGTCTTCTTCCGTCCAATCTTGTCAAGGAAGAATCCGGCAGCGAATGGTCCAATCCCTGCCCCCAGGGGAAGTAAAGAACCGATCCAAGATTCTTCAGAGGGTGTGATTGGAGGTTGAACGGGGTTGAAGTCAGGGTCTTGTTGCCCATTTAGTTTTGGAATCATAGGCGATGTCCATCCAAATGTCACACCGCATACAAAGGATGCAATGTTGACTAAAAATAAAAAATATTATAGTTTTTTATGTGGTTATATATATATATAAATATTTATTGACAATTACAATATGTGGTAACTGTGCGCTATTATGGTGTGCGATGATGAAATGATTTTTGAGATTTTAATTCTTTTTGTCCTTTTCAACCGTTTAGAATGCGGTTTTCGTGTAATCACATTTTAGTTTTTGAAATTTAGAGTTTTGATAAAAAATATTGCTCAAAGCGTGTGGCAGCTTCCGTAATCTCTGATTTCGTAGCGAATAATAAAATGTGCTTATAAATGTCTACATATACTGAATCAAACAAATGATAAAAATATTAAAATTATGATAAAATTTCAAATATCTACAGTACTTCTTGCAGACAATCAATTTCACAAATTTGATTGTTGTATATCATATCAAGACTTTATAGAAACGATTGCTTGAGTGATTGATTACAAAAAATTACAAGGTTATTAACAAATTATTATTTTCGTTTTGAATTGTGTGTAAAAGAAGACGTATATACTACAAACTTAGAAAAGTTGTGCAAAATTTAAGAATTTTTTATATTCAGTACAAAAATGATGACAAAGTGGTATAAAATCCAGTCGAAATGCAAATATGTAGGACTAAGATTGATTACGGTTTTCGTTTTAAAGGGTTCCGGATGCAGATTTATTTATTTTATATATTAACAACACGTTTAATAATGAAATAAAATTTAACCACTAATCAAAATAAATCA
>NW_020438975.1:109837-118967 GCF_000699045.2 Agrilus planipennis | reverse complement strand
TACTATACTTACTCAAATAAACATCTCACCTATTTTAAGTATTTTTAAGGCGCAATTAAAGTATTTCCTTAAATGAGGGGTTGTTATGTTGATTTTGATTTGATTATCAATAAGTGAAAATGTCAAAGACTGCAGAGCTATGTGATTTAAAGATAAAAAAATAAAACTGACTGATTATAATAACGTTTTCTTTATTTTTCTCTCAAAACATGATCCTTATAAGGAAGTTTCGGTTTCGGCTGAAACTGAGACCATTGCCGAAATTCGGTTTCGGTTTCGGTCGTAACAACCAGTTTCGGTCGGACACTATTACTAACTAGAC
Source organism: Agrilus planipennis (assembly GCF_000699045.2). Classification (NCBI taxonomy): domain Eukaryota; kingdom Metazoa; phylum Arthropoda; class Insecta; order Coleoptera; family Buprestidae; genus Agrilus; species Agrilus planipennis. Next base: position 118,645 of record NW_020438975.1, on the reverse strand, counting down.
TAGAGGTTGCTGACATAAAGCTTACTTTTCTCACTACAGACGTTGTAAGGAATATCGTAAACATAGAAAAGAGATGTCAAGTGGTAATTGCAGCGGACACTAATAAAGAAAAAGGAATAACATTACACCAATTAATGTGTAACAGAAGAGGTACAGACAAGCAGAATTTGAGCATGTTGTTAGGCATCGGACTTTAAAGAAAGTTCGAAATTCTCAGGAAGAAATGATACTTGTTTAAGGATATAATTCCAACCAGGCAGTTATAAAGCCGATCCTGATTTTTTTGCGTTTCTAAATATTATCTAACCTCTCACTATTATTCGGTTTTTCACTTTGTCTGCATTACTCATGAAGCATTTCCCAATTTAACAAGGGCGTGTTCAAAACACAGCAAGATCCAAATGGAAAAACAATAAAGAAAATACATACGTCCTTTCTCACAGATAATTTATTGTGGACTTTGCCAATTTTGATCGTCCCAACTATACTCAAATAACTCAAAACTTCTTCATACAATTTGGGTATGAATCATCCAGTATAGTTCGTTAAGGACTCGTATTGGTTGCCTTAAAATACAAATCATTAATTCAAAATATGGGCTTCAAAAGCTACGTGATCGGTAATTGTAATATAATTAAAATCATTTTTATAATCGGACTTTAAGGCCAATTAATACATACACGTACTATATATAAAGCAATTTATATATTTAATCAACAAAATTATTATCATTGTTTCGTTTGTTTTCGAGGTCTGTCACAGTTCGAAATCAAGGGAAAGCCATGCACCTTTTAATGCATATACAGTATGTCTTGAATTTAAAATATATTACGCATTTATTGTATAAATAATGTACATACAATATATCATTTAAGTGATATGCAGTCTTAAAATTGTCTTAATAAGGAAACGCTTATAAATAATTCGTGCACACTTGTCTTACTTATCATCGTTTATCATAGAAGAATAGAATAAATACAATTTTTTGTAAATATTTTACACAATACATTTGTAAGTAAGTGTATATTTACATAGAAAGGATTATGATGTTAACACATGTAACATATACATAAATGTTAGCAACAGAACAGGCAAAGTCAAGTTTAAAGTTTGTTTTTATACAAATAATAGATAAGACAACAAATACAACAATAATCTAGGAATTTCAACATGTGGAACTGTTGGAAATATTCACAGTGTGTTAAAATTACTCAATAACTAGTTGACTCTAAGGATGTAATTTTTAATTATAAATCTATTAGTTCTTTGCCTGCTTCTGGATTTTCCTAATGGCACAATCTATAAAAATGATTATTAATAAAAGCGACAGAGGACACCCCTGTCTTACCCCTTGTTTAATAACTGCTTTCCGTTTTTCATCCCTCATTTTTAAGATGTTTTTAGGTTTTTATAAAGTTGGTAGCTAAATAATTTTTCTGAGCGGGTAGGAAACAGGGATGGCAGACAAAGCGGGAATGAATAGGGTAGAAGCGTGTCTTGTTACAGACGGATGTGAAAATACTGTGGATAGAGAATGTTAAGAATGAGAAGGAATTAGAAAGAATAAGAGAACAGTATGAAAGTCAGTAAACAATAAGCGAAAACGGTTGACAGGACATGAAGGACTAGTTAGGATATCAATGGTTTTAGGGAAATACGAAGATTAGCTCATGATAGGAAAGGATAGGGGTACTTGTGGCGAGTCCAACCAGTCACATGACTGACGACCTTATAATGATGATGATGATGATGATGCATGTGGTTGTAGAGCTAATACGGCTTTATATAGGCAGCCATATTTTGCCTGAACCCAAACTTATCAGAACCTAAGTAGTCCATTGTCAAGGATCTTAGATCTTCTATTTTGTACGTGTATGTTTATAGAGAACTATTTCTATTTTTGAACAAAATAATTCGAAGTGGTCTGTGTTCCGTCGAAACTGCCAGACGCGGTATATATGTAATCCTCAAATGTAGCATCGTACTACAGATGGCGCTCACCACGCCATTTGTAGTATTTTCTATTTCTATTTTTGTCTAACAGTATTATTTTTATAATTTCTTCTATTAAATTTGATTATTTATTTATCATTTGATAGAGTAGTAGCTACTAGAATGGTTTGTGGCATTATTAGGCCTAGTGCTCGATTTACGTATTTTTGACCATGCAATTTAATTTCAAGTACTTCTACAATTACAATTATCACTCCTCAAATCGTTCTTTTCTTTTGTCAAACTTGAAGATAAAAATTCAATATCAATGTTATCAGTAATATCGCTCATGTTGCAAGGCTGTAATAAATATCTCATAAAATTATTAAAAAGATATTACAAGAAGCCATATTTTAGAAGATAATTTTTATTAGGTGTTTGTAGGTATTAATGATACGATACTACGTTAATTGTTATTATCAATTTTCAAACAGATAGAAATCACAGAAAGGTTCTCCAGAAATAAATTGCTTATCAATTTTTATATTGATTTACGACTTTTTTTATTGAAATTTGAATGACGCCATCATTGTTTTATTATCAATTCATTGACTACTCGAAATTAATTACTCTATTCGTTTTAGTATTTAAAAGGTAGTGTAAATGTTTATAAATTAACTGGTGAACGTTTTGTGTGGTATAATTTTGAATTTTCTAGAAATTCGATTATCGTTAATAAAGTCATGACGAGATTATTGAATTTCAATTCATAATTTTGTTTAATTTTATGTGACTATTTATATTTTATTATTATTATAAAGTTCTTTAATTAAGGCATATAGACCTGAATTATTTCCCTAATTATAAATTTTAATTAGATTAAATAACGATTATTAAACATTTAATGTGTGCATCGTAAACATAATTCGTTAGTTTAATTAATTTAAGTTAAGGAAACTTATTTTCCCTGATAAACTGTTTATCAATTGATAATGACCTAACAAAGAAAATTATAGAAAAAATGGCACTGCTTATCAACAAATAAAGCACTTCGACTTGTTTATTTACTCATCATCAGTTGTTGAAAGGAAATAAGAGATTTGTGGTAGGAATATATAATATTTACTATGAAAACTACTTGTGAAATACTAGCTCATTTTTTGAAAGTTACCAACTTAAACAATATTGTTAATATTTATCCTGCAGGGATCATTTCCATAAGTCATGACGCGACAAAACAAAAGAATATTTTTTTTGTTTATTTTTCTTACTCTATACATACTTATATAAATTATCCTATTTAATATATAAATATTTATTCAGTTTAGTCATCTAAATAACATTTTTTTTATGATTATACTCATAATTATGATTTTCAGGAATTATATCGAATTGTCCTCGAAAAGACATAAAAAAATATTCATTGAAAGAAACCATTAATTTTATTGTGTTGACAATCGTGGTAATTGTTGGTCATATTACTCGTGTTGCTTTTTTTTATGTATAAAAATGATAAATTGCGTGATGCACACTAATAGTCATTTTCATACCAATTTATACCATTCGGAAAATATGTTAAAATTAAAAATATTATAATCCTTTAACTTTACAACTTTTCTAGATGTTATCGAAAATAGCAATATACAAATGTACTTATTAGTTTAATAACTACAAGATGAATGCAATAATATCGTATTTATTATTATAAATTAATTTTGAGGTCTAATACTCTTTAAATGTTTCCCTAGTAATTGTAAGTGAAAGGTACTTCTATCTGAATCGACTAAATTTGAAATTTAGACTCCATAATTATTGATTATGAACCAGCCTGCATAAAATGAGGGTTTGGAATCTGATTAAGACAATAAGTGTTCAATAATACCAGGTGCGATGTTTTAGATTTAGGGAAATGCGAAGTTTAGCTCAGGATAGGAAAGAGTGGAGGTGCGTGTCCAACCAGTCTTAGGACCTACGACCTTATAACGGAAAACTTGACGATAAGAATTTTTGTTTTCTTTAGTAAACAAAAAAATTAAAATACAACAAAGTTGAATATCAACACATATCCTACTTTAATTATCCTCACAAAAATATGAAATATTGATTAATTACTATTAATTGTTTTCATCCCCAATATGATATTTAAGCGAGCAACCGATCTGAATTACATATTTATTTACTTACAATAAATCGGTACGTTTCATCCCTCATTTCGGGGCTTCTTCAACGATCTGCATATCGCAAATTAGATATATATTAACAAATATCCAAATTATTTTAAGTGAAATTAAGTACTAAGTGGAGGTACGTGTCCAACCAGTCTTAGGACTGACGACCTTATGATGATGATGATGAAGTACTAACTGATAGACACCTACGTCAATCTCTTAATTAGGTACCTATTCAAAACCAATTATAGAAAATTTGATTCAGAATATAAATATGTAATTAATTACGGCGTTTCAATTTTGAATTAGCGTGATCCGAATTCACTTGAACGTTTCCAGTCGACGTATGGTGACCAAGTGTACTGATCGAATTAAACTATTTATCCTTGTACTTGTATATACGATATAGTCCCAAGTAAAATTATAAATGCGAAAGGGAGTTTTTTTGTTTGTTTATTACAATTTCACGCCTTAAATACTCAACCGATCATCATGAACTTTTGTACAAACATCGTTAGGGGTACCGAAAAGGACATAGGGTGCCTTTTATCTAGAAAAAAACATACTGTTCCTGGCGGATGGAAAAGTAATTTTTAGGCAGTCGTCGATGATCTTCGATACGTGTTTAGAATATCAACGCGAGCGAAGCCGTGGGTAAAACGTAGTATTGTATAAAGTGTCTTGATTCATCAACTGAACGTCTAGGTCTTGGGTCTACATAGCTGAAAGTTTGTATAGACTCTATTGGGATCCGTCAAATGGGCATACACCATCTGGTGGCAAAATTTATAACTCGAATGAGGGGAAAATTTACATAGGAACTGTGCATGCAAATTGTAAAATTGTTTATTAAAATAATAAAACACGTTAAAAAAGTAAAAATTTTTTTGATGATGGAGTCGACGAAGTTTTCTTCTAAAGTTAAATCAAATAAAAAGTTAATATGTTCAGTGAAAAGCTGCAATAGCACTTCAGACATAGATCTTCACTCTTCACCTACATTAACTACTTTCCAATAAAAACTAACCGTTTTATATATGTAAAAAATATATTCGGAAAATTAGAGAAAAAAGTAAACTAATAGAAGCTTGGATGAAAGCAGTAGGTATCAAAGAAGTGAATTCCGGAATAAAAATTTGTTCACGTCATTTTAATGCACATGATTATATTTCAGCAAGTATTTACCATCAGCCATAACCTTAATATTTAAAACTAGAATCATACTAAAATTATAAAGTGAGAAATTATTTATTCCTGTGTAATTGATTTAACACAATTCTAATGATACGATATAAGTATTTTGAGGTTAAGAACCTACCTGCTGCAATACAACAAAGTTGCAATAATGTGTTTGCAACGTTCTCTTAAATCGGCTTTGCACGTGCAAGTCATTGATATGATATTGCTTAAATCACCCAGAATCACCTCACCAATTATATAACGTGAATCACTTTTTAAATCCGAAGTTTGTAAAAAGTAGGCAGTAAACTTGACGGAATTTGAAGGCTAGCTTCCGGATTTGTTATTTCCGAATTTTATAATGTGATTGGCATTAAAAACACGCTCACCTTCAACGAAATTTCCTTTCCGAGGCTTTGTGTCAGCCCAATCACATATTGTGTCAATACTTATCATTTTATCGTAATTTAAAAACTTGGAAATTGCACGGTACACTATAGGAACTACGATAAATTTTCCCTAATCGGCGCCATGTTTTTAGACTGCTCCCATTTGACGGATCGCAATACCTCTATACTATAGAGGTTTCCTTTATGATATATATATAACGAATAGGGAAAGATATTTCGAAATTAAACTTCCAAGAGGAGGAATAGTTGTAGCAAAGTTTATATTTAATGTTATTGTTTGTGGTCAGATTTAGTTGAAAAATTGATCTTAACATTCTTTGATATGATTATAATCAAACCCGTATGTAGACATTTTAAAAAATTGAAAGGGCAATTTCACTATTCGAAACGATTTGCACAATTCGTCCAGCAGTAGCAGTAAAAAAGTGAAATAGTTATTAGAGCATGTGTACACATGTGTATCTACAGCGTATTAGAAGAACGTCTTAGTACGAACTGAATTAAATTATATTGTTAATGATAAAACCACCTATCCATTGGTGCACAGGTAGTTGACCTTTACATAGAAGAAATTTTCAAGGCCTAACGCTTTTGTAATATGTATAACATTTTTGAAAAAGGCTGGTTACACAATAGAAAGTGGCGAAGGCTTTTAAACAAATATAAAACATTATAGGTTATATTGTCATTAACTAAAGACTGTTGTAACATGCGCCTGGTTGATTTTTAACAAAATTAAAATTTAATGCATTATGCAATTGCGATAGATATAGACAAACCTTAAAAAATATTACAATGTTAGGTAGGTATCAAATTTCAATTTAAAATTGCAAGAAGAACAACAATACTTTTATCATCTACTATCACACAAGGACGAACAAATGCGTGGTTTATACATATTTATGAAATAACATCTTTTAAATAAATAACTCGTATTTATTGTACGTGTACATATTATAAATACACGCCATAACAATATTCAATTAAGAACTATATGCAGTACGTTCTAAACGTTGATTTGCGAATCTATTTAAAGCTAGACACTTCAGTAGCTAGTACAATAAATAAAACAGAATAATTAATGTGTATTTAGATATTCCATTTCTTATTTCAGATATAGCGTTTCTTTTGTATAATAATGACTTGCCGTCATGCCAAAAATCAATTTGTCATCGCACCTAAGTAGCCTTAAGTGTCCGATTTTTAATTTTTTAAGGACAAACTCGTATCCATCAACATAGCTAACCATTTCATCATCAATAACAATCAATTTTGAGTTAATTATGTATAACAATTACAGGATAATAAAAATTATAATAAAAATAATAATAATAATATTGCACGTAATATTTAACGTAATTGTTATATGGCACCTTAAACTCACTCGTGGTATTATGTCCTTACAGTTTTGTGTTTTCGCTATTATTGTCCCTCCTAATCCCGTTCAATATGTCTTGTATTTCTTGTAAACTTTTCCCCGACGTTTCCGGTAGCAGTTTATAGACGAACAGTGCCGCCAGGAAGCAGCAAAGAGCGAAAATATAAAACGAGTTTGAAATGCCAATGGCATTGGACACGTCGGCGAAGTACTTGGTAAGTACGAAGCCCAAGAGCCAGCAGATGGACGCTGTAGCTGTCGAAGCTGAAGATTTGACATCGGAAGTGAACAATTCGGCGCACACGGCCCATGGCAAAGGTCCAAAACCAGAACAGTAGGCCAAAATAAAAACGATCAGACATGCGACGGGAAGCCAGAAAATGGGCTGAACATTGGAACCCGCCGTTTTCAAATAGAAGTAGTAACCCAACACGCCTTCCGCAATTCCCATACCTATTCCTGAGATTAAGAGCAGAAACCTTTTCCCCTTTTTTTCAACAACAGCTGGAGTGATAAAGCTCGCAACTATCTGTGTTGCACCTATCACGATGCTCGAAAGGTCTGGTGGAATAGTGCTTCCAGTTGCTGCGAAAATTGTCTGACTGTAAAACAGAATCACGTTGATACCAGAGAACTGCTGGAAGGCGACAAGGCTTAGAGATATAATCAGAGCTTTGGTAGCTCCTTTTGACTTGAAGATGTCGAAGAAGCTGCCATTGTTCGCCATTGCTTCTTCAACAGCACCTTTGATAGTGGACAGTTCCTTCTGAATGTCATCTTCAGATTTTGCGCGGAATTTCGCCAAAGCTTTGGACGCAGCTTTATCATCTTTGATGGCCACCAGATGGTAAGGACTTTCCGGAATGAAAATGAAGAATACGACCATGAATATACAGGGTAAAACGGCACATATATAATTGAATGTCGCTATGGGGACGTAAGGTCCAACAGCGTAAGAAAATAGGAGACCAGTTACTATGAACAGTTGGAACAACGATGCCAACGTCCCACGGACTGCGTCGTCTGATATTTCTGCTACGTACATGGGCAGTACAGTAAATGTACCACCGACTGCTAGACCACAAAGGAACCGTCCGATAAAGAAGTATTTTACTTCTGAACAAACTGCAAACATTATGAAGGCTACCAGGAATGGTACGTTTGACGCAAGGATCGTCTTCTTCCGTCCAATCTTGTCAAGGAAGAATCCGGCAGCGAATGGTCCAATCCCTGCCCCCAGGGGAAGTAAAGAACCGATCCAAGATTCTTCAGAGGGTGTGATTGGAGGTTGAACGGGGTTGAAGTCAGGGTCTTGTTGCCCATTTAGTTTTGGAATCATAGGCGATGTCCATCCAAATGTCACACCGCATACAAAGGATGCAATGTTGACTAAAAATAAAAAATATTATAGTTTTTTATGTGGTTATATATATATATAAATATTTATTGACAATTACAATATGTGGTAACTGTGCGCTATTATGGTGTGCGATGATGAAATGATTTTTGAGATTTTAATTCTTTTTGTCCTTTTCAACCGTTTAGAATGCGGTTTTCGTGTAATCACATTTTAGTTTTTGAAATTTAGAGTTTTGATAAAAAATATTGCTCAAAGCGTGTGGCAGCTTCCGTAATCTCTGATTTCGTAGCGAATAATAAAATGTGCTTATAAATGTCTACATATACTGAATCAAACAAATGATAAAAATATTAAAATTATGATAAAATTTCAAATATCTAC
>NW_020438975.1:106081-108674 GCF_000699045.2 Agrilus planipennis | reverse complement strand
TTAACATCTTGTCCCATTTAACATTGTCAAAAGCTTTCTCTAAATCTACAAATCCTATGTACGCCCCCTTTCCTTTTTCTATTGTTTTCTCTATTGCTACCCGTAAAGCTAGAATGGCCTCCCGCGTTCCTCTATTTCTTCTAAACCCAAATTGATCTTCCCCTAATAGTTCTTCCGCCCTTTTTAATTTAATTTAATTTTTAATATTTAAATAAATTAAAAGAATTATTTTACCTGATTCGTTTTATCATATTTATCTTCATGCATGTTTACTCTACAAAAAAATTATTGATATGTCAGAGACATATTAGAGACAAAAACAGGAGTGAAGAAGGGCATTGAAAGACTTAGATTAGATAACTGTTTGTAAATAAGCAGTTAGAAGATATGGAATGTTAGTCTAAAAGACGTTTTAATTGTTTAACTAACCCGGTATTTATTTAGTCACTGAGGGATTTTCAGTTCACATTTGTACTAATCAAATGTTTTTCTAATTATTATTATTATGTGTGTAATAAGTACATTTTGTGCAATACAAGAAACCATTTCATCACTTCATAATATGTCCCAGAATTGTTTAAGTAAGTTTATTACAAATATGTATCCAATTCATTATGGTAAATAAAAGTAAAATAGGTATGTTTATATTTGTGTTATATATGCGTTTCTGTATTTACTTAACATAATTTTTTTGTGTACTTGATCAATTAAGCATTTCCAATTACGTTTAATTAGATAGTTATCAAAGACTGTCTACCTGTACCTGATTAAGTCCAGCCACGATGCGAGAACATGATTTTTCAAGTGAACTAAAAAAACGAACCAATCTGATGGCTATAAATAGTTATACTAAAGTTTCTGATTTTTTTTTATAAAAAAAATTATGTTCAGGTATAAGTGCTGTACATTTTATGGCGCGATAAAAAAACATGAAATTAATTATTGTTCATACATGCACTTCAGCAATTTCATCAGTGCTAAGAAAATTATCTAAAAATTGATTGTTCCGATAACGGTCTGTAATAATGATTTTAAAATAAAATTTAGTTTACTAGAATTTCCACTTGAACAATGTCTTTAGATGGTGCGTATCCCAGAAAAAAACAGAAACAATCAAAGACGTAGAGCTTCATCATGTCGTCAGTCCTAAGACTGGTTGGACACGCTCCTCCACTCTTTCCTATCTTGAGATAATCTTCGCATTTCCCTAAAACTGGAACATCCACGTCCTTAACTATTTGTGAACAATAATCTAATCTAAGTCTACCTCTACTCCTTTTAACTCCTGTTTCTGCTTCTAATATACCTGTAGCTACCCCTTCATGCCTTAGGAAGTGTCCTATCAACTTATCTCACCTATTTCTTATTGATTGTTATAAAGTCCTCTGTTCTCCTATTAAACAATAATTATAACGTGTTTAGTACTATTTTCGTAATGTATTAAATGACTACGTTACAAATACTTTATAAAATTATAGCTCATTAACATGAATGTTGTGCGTCTTGGATATGAATATGGAAAAAGAGATTTAATTGAAAGGTATAAATTTATTAAAGCATTTAAAAATATTAACCATAAGTACTTCCACCAATTTTAAAATTACTTTGATGTTGTGAAACGTGTAGCCGACAGGATACCTACGCATACATAACTTATTTAATTGATAATAGAATTCAGTGGAAATGGAGATAAAAGTCAATTAAATTAATAGCGTCTGATAATACAATAGTAATAAACAAATAAGAAGTGAAATTATATTTTATTAATAGGCTGGCCGAATCGTTAGAGACTTACAATAATAATGTATAATACTTTTCGTTCGTAAGTTCCAAAGAAATTGTGTTTTTGGGTTTTTTCAGGATATATTAATCAAATAATCTAGTGCCTATTTTACAAAAACACAAAAAGTTTCAACTTGGAGCAACCACAGCCTGATTTAGTGGATTAAGTCAGATAAAATGGCCACTCTTTAATTGTTTAGGGTTGAAGGGTTCTGAATGTCCGATTGAAAAACTCATACGTCTGTCTATCCGTTTTTGTTTGCTAGGTGATGTTCTCCTTGTTCAAATTGATTCGATGTTTGACTATTTTCCTGATGCCTTCTTAATTAATTAATCTTTTATTATTTTATCCATGTCTTACTAGATTATTTGTGAATTAAATTCTGCTCTGAAAAAAATTGGTAAAAAAATATTAATTTTTGTAATTGATTTAATTCGTCCTCGTATTCTATTCCAATAAGGTACAATGATTTCGGCTTTCTGGATCATTTGTTACATGAGCTCTCGAAATTAATATTCCTTGCTGTTCCTTGATCGTTAACGAACTACCACTGACTTAAATACTCAAATCTCTTTGTATTGATGTATATATAAAATATTCTTAGCAGTACTAAGTAATATTAAGTTTTTTTTTTTTTAATAAATTACTGTAGAAATATTACGTACAATTGTCACGTAAAACTGTGTAGATACGTAAGCCTATCGGAAGTACAACTGCGGCGTCAGATAATAATTAAAGATTAAAAGATTAATTTCTGGAATCAAACAGAACATAAATTGATATAGAATTAAAACAATTAACGAATAACGG
>NW_020438975.1:97228-103191 GCF_000699045.2 Agrilus planipennis | reverse complement strand
GTATGTTTATATTTGTGTTATATATGCGTTTCTGTATTTACTTAACATAATTTTTTTGTGTACTTGATCAATTAAGCATTTCCAATTACGTTTAATTAGATAGTTATCAAAGACTGTCTACCTGTACCTGATTAAGTCCAGCCACGATGCGAGAACATGATTTTTCAAGTGAACTAAAAAAACGAACCAATCTGATGGCTATAAATAGTTATACTAAAGTTTCTGATTTTTTTTTATAAAAAAAATTATGTTCAGGTATAAGTGCTGTACATTTTATGGCGCGATAAAAAAACATGAAATTAATTATTGTTCATACATGCACTTCAGCAATTTCATCAGTGCTAAGAAAATTATCTAAAAATTGATTGTTCCGATAACGGTCTGTAATAATGATTTTAAAATAAAATTTAGTTTACTAGAATTTCCACTTGAACAATGTCTTTAGATGGTGCGTATCCCAGAAAAAAACAGAAACAATCAAAGACGTAGAGCTTCATCATGTCGTCAGTCCTAAGACTGGTTGGACACGCTCCTCCACTCTTTCCTATCTTGAGATAATCTTCGCATTTCCCTAAAACTGGAACATCCACGTCCTTAACTATTTGTGAACAATAATCTAATCTAAGTCTACCTCTACTCCTTTTAACTCCTGTTTCTGCTTCTAATATACCTGTAGCTACCCCTTCATGCCTTAGGAAGTGTCCTATCAACTTATCTCACCTATTTCTTATTGATTGTTATAAAGTCCTCTGTTCTCCTATTAAACAATAATTATAACGTGTTTAGTACTATTTTCGTAATGTATTAAATGACTACGTTACAAATACTTTATAAAATTATAGCTCATTAACATGAATGTTGTGCGTCTTGGATATGAATATGGAAAAAGAGATTTAATTGAAAGGTATAAATTTATTAAAGCATTTAAAAATATTAACCATAAGTACTTCCACCAATTTTAAAATTACTTTGATGTTGTGAAACGTGTAGCCGACAGGATACCTACGCATACATAACTTATTTAATTGATAATAGAATTCAGTGGAAATGGAGATAAAAGTCAATTAAATTAATAGCGTCTGATAATACAATAGTAATAAACAAATAAGAAGTGAAATTATATTTTATTAATAGGCTGGCCGAATCGTTAGAGACTTACAATAATAATGTATAATACTTTTCGTTCGTAAGTTCCAAAGAAATTGTGTTTTTGGGTTTTTTCAGGATATATTAATCAAATAATCTAGTGCCTATTTTACAAAAACACAAAAAGTTTCAACTTGGAGCAACCACAGCCTGATTTAGTGGATTAAGTCAGATAAAATGGCCACTCTTTAATTGTTTAGGGTTGAAGGGTTCTGAATGTCCGATTGAAAAACTCATACGTCTGTCTATCCGTTTTTGTTTGCTAGGTGATGTTCTCCTTGTTCAAATTGATTCGATGTTTGACTATTTTCCTGATGCCTTCTTAATTAATTAATCTTTTATTATTTTATCCATGTCTTACTAGATTATTTGTGAATTAAATTCTGCTCTGAAAAAAATTGGTAAAAAAATATTAATTTTTGTAATTGATTTAATTCGTCCTCGTATTCTATTCCAATAAGGTACAATGATTTCGGCTTTCTGGATCATTTGTTACATGAGCTCTCGAAATTAATATTCCTTGCTGTTCCTTGATCGTTAACGAACTACCACTGACTTAAATACTCAAATCTCTTTGTATTGATGTATATATAAAATATTCTTAGCAGTACTAAGTAATATTAAGTTTTTTTTTTTTTTAATAAATTACTGTAGAAATATTACTTACAATTGTCACGTAAAACTGTGTAGATACGTAAGCCTATCGGAAGTACAACTGCGGCGTCAGATAATAATTAAAGATTAAAAGATTAATTTCTGGAATCAAACAGAACATAAATTGATATAGAATTAAAACAATTAACGAATAACGGTTACGATTAAAGTTTTTTGTTGTTAAATGATATCTGATTGTCTTGTTAAGAATGTTAATGAAATAAGTATTTAAAAAATTGGAATTTAATCATTTATTAAAAAAAACAACTGGCAGACAGACACACGAGTGTTCCTCTAAGGGTTCCGTTTTCCATTCGGACGTAGGGAACCTCATTCCGAGAACCAACACATTGTAGTTGAAAAAAACAAAATTCTCTCATACATTCAAACTGCAAATCTAAACATTGTTTTGTTGAAACGTTTATCACGTTATGTTCTGAGCATAGACATTGGGATCCGTCAAGTGGGCGTACACCATCTGGTGGCAAAGTTTATAACTCGAATGAGGGAAAAATTTTCATAGGAACTGTGCACGCAAATTGTAAAATTGTTTATTAAAATAATAAAACACGTTAAAAAAATAAAAATTTTTTTGATGATGGAGTCGACGAAGTTTACTTCTAAAGTTAAATCAAATAAAAAGTTGATATGTTCAGTGAAAAGCTGCAATAGCACTTCAGACATAGATCTTCACTCTTCACCTACATTAACTACTTTCCAATAAAAACTAACCGTTTTATATATGTAAAAAATATNAAATATGTATGTTACCTGTTTCTATGTTTCAATTTCGTGAAAATTCGAAAAGATTATTGTACTTACGATTTTATTAAGGCACTTGGCGCACATTTTAAATCAAACATAACGTAAAACTTTCGATTAATGGGTTGTCGGTACAATGGTATTATGAAGTAAAGTAATGTAAGGTAAAGGATGACTAACCTGCGCAGGCTGCAGCGTATAGAAATTTTCGGTTGGTGGGTTCGATGGAGGCCCCCATGGCGAGCTTATCGACTGACTGCAGCTTTCCGAAGCTTTGCAACTCTATCCCATTTCCCTGGTGCGATTCCGATGGGTCCTCCCCTGCCACCGGAATATAGCCCACGTGTCTCTCTTCTGAGCCCATTGTGGTAGATAAAAAGTAAATATTATTCGATCTTTCTTTGGAACTTTTGAAATTCTCAAATTCGCGAACCGACTAAATAAAATATTGAAATAACGGGAAACTTTTCATGGAGGGTTGCCGAAATGTGTCTTGAACCGACGAAAGATGGTACCGGATTGAGACGAAATTTTCGAGCCGAAAATTAATTCATTATCACCCCATCAAGATATAAGTTTATCGTCCAATGAACAAACACGCGGTAAGTGTATTTGTGAAGCTTTGTTTTACTCAAGAGTTAAAGCATTAAACAAATACATATCTCCTTATCACGGCCTTAAATACACAACACAGCGCGATAATTGTCGCGATTGAATCAAATTTTTCGGTAGTTGATACATAGCTAATAACTAACGATATTAATTTATTAATGACTTTATTACATTGAGCATACCTTGTTCGTTCCTGTCTGCTATATATACGCCTAAGAAAATTCCAATTCTTTAGATTTTTTTTCTTTCTTCGGTCTTTAAGATAAACGCACAAACAGATATTTTTAAAACATTCTGTCCAATCACGTATGTAACAGAAAAAGTTGTTGGTAGGCACTCGGCGCCCCAAGCGATGAAGAATAAATTAAATTTGCAATAACAGATATCTGTTTATATCTGCTCTTTTATAGTGGTAAAATTGCGATTTTTAAAACCGACCGGCTTTGCTGTAATTAGTTTGAGTCAAAGAAGTGGAAACAATTGCGTTCAAACGCAATTATCACTGTGTCGTTTGTTTTTTCGTTGTTTTTCATTTAGATCTTTACGATTTGCCGTAACAGAAGCATTGTCAATATTAACTATAATGACAATAACTGTAAAACGATGTAGAAATTGTTTCTTTAGCCATTTACCTATTCAATAGCAATTAGCAACCTTTTCTTTTTATACATGACATTGGAGACTCGGGGTGGTTCACGTACGAGGGGTATAATTTCAAAATTTGAAACTATACTGATTGGATAAGCTAGAAAACGTTATAATTTTATTGACAAATTATATTTTACTTTGAATTCTGATGTTTGCTAATTTGAGCACTAATATAAGAGGAATCCCTTATTCTGTTCTTTGACAGAACTTTTTGTGATGTCTTTACCTGCAAATATTGAGCAAAGTAACACACTTGCTCAACTGTTAGATATTATGTTACATTGAAGGCGCTTCAAATACAGCGTCCCCCACTTCTAATGTAAAGTTAAGGGTTGAACGGACAAATGATCTGCCTTTGCTCATTCGAGGTGCAATGTAAATCCAAAAGTAATAATATAATAGCTTTTGTTGGGTGTTACGTCTTGTTCGTAGTTTGATTAGTTGAGGACCGCTTCCAGAGGATCGGAAAATATTTTATGATAAGGAAAAAATTTCTACGAAGAAATGTGTAATTTTTATATTCTGTGAATGGTTTGCCTTACCTGTATATCAGTATTGGAAACTGTTTGGGTTTTTGATATTATTTTTTAAAACATATACATTCTAATGTAAGTAAGACATTTTGATTTTTTTCTTAATTAAAATAAATTATTACTGGTGTAAAAATATTGTAATACCTACACCTATGTACCTAGAAATTCCAGTAATAATTAAGTAGCTACTAGAATGGTTTGTGGCATTATTAGGCCTAGTGCTCGATTTACGTATTTTTGACCATGCAATTTAATTTCAAGTACTTCTACAATTACAATTATCACTCCTCAAATCGTTCTTTTCTTTTGTCAAACTTGAAGATAAAAATTCAATATCAATGTTATCAGTAATATCGCTCATGTTGCAAGGCTGTAATAAANATAGGTAGCCTCTAAAAATAATAGTTATTTTTTTGCAAATATTCATTTGGAATTTACACCTGCAATTAGCCTTAAACTAAAAAAACAAAACGTGATGATATATATTAATTTATATTTAACAACTAATACAATCGATGATGAATTTATGAGAAATGTTAAGTATTTTAATAACGCTTAATCCATCAATAATTTTGTACAAAGAAGAAGAAAGACACGAAACGTTACAATTACATTACTTAATTATATTTATACCTTTATTGATTAATTTATATGCCAATACTGAATAAATTATTATTTTAAGATTGATAAAATCGTTTACTAACAATTCACTTTCAAAAATTACCATCAGCATAAGGTCTTAAGACTGGCTGGACACGCGCCTTCATTCTTCCCTATCCTCGGCTAATCTTTTTTTTTTTCCCCTAAACTATAATATTCCACATCCTTAACCATTTGCGAAGAGTAATCTAATCTAGGTCTATCTCTACTCCTCCTAACTCCTGTTTTTGCTTCTAATATGTCTCTTATTGACTAGAATTTAATACTGATTGATCTTTTAGTCAAAACTTATCGAAAAATCAAGCTACTACTTGAATAAGGATCTAAAAATTTTCGACAAGATCAACATTATTAGGGGCGCCCAAGATTTTTATGGTAATGCAATTAAAATGTGTAAATAAAATAGTAATCGTTACTGTTATCATAAGTCAATAGCATTGATTAATTACACCTTGCATGCACCTTGTCATGATCAAAATGTCGCGTCGCTGGGTTGTTGACTGGCGCTGTTTACTACAATTTATTGTAGTACATGAAATTAGAAAATACGAGGCGTATCGATAAAAGGGCATAGAAAAAAAAAAAAAAAATAAATCGGAGATATTAGTATGTAAGGGATGTAAAAGAAGGGTTAGGTACAGCTAATATAGCCACTGGCTAAAGTCCGAGAGCCGGTGACATTGAAAGTAAAGTAAACAATTGTAAAATTTAAAAAAAAATGATATTTGACAATTATACGAACAAAATGGCCTTGATACGCGTTAATGTACGTAGCCGAAAGTATATTAAAAAAGTTATTTATAATAAAAAAGAAAAAATATTTTACCATCATCGCGAATTTTAAAAAATTGTGCTGTATTCGATAGGAAATTTGTTAATTTAAAAGAAAAAAATTGGCTTACTAATTTTTTTAGCCGAAAGGGCGTGGCATACTTACTTAAAGGATGT
>NW_020438975.1:90526-93995 GCF_000699045.2 Agrilus planipennis | reverse complement strand
AGTAAACTTGACGGAATTTGAAGGCTAGCTTCCGGATTTGTTATTTCCGAATTTTATAATGTGATTGGCATTAAAAACACGCTCACCTTCAACGAAATTTCCTTTCCGAGGCTTTGTGTCAGCCCAATCACATATTGTGTCAATACTTATCATTTTACCGTAATTTAAAAACTTGGAAATTGCACGGTACACTATAGGAACTACGATAAATTTTCCCTAATCGGCGCCATGTTTTTAGGCTCCTCCCATTTAAAACTATTTATTTTAAAATTATAAATAAAATATAATTGAGACCCTTACAACAAGCCCTTTCATTTGACATGTCACACGGTACAGTTTGCAAAACTTTTTTTTTAATTTCCTTTTGGGCCACCAAAAATGACCCCCACGTTCAAAATTAATTTATGTACATTATGCGTCCGTGTTTGGGTCACAGAAATTCTGTCCTACGGAACCCGAACTAATAAAAAAAAAAGTAAATCGTATCAGTTACTTTATTTTTATGATAACTAATTCTTCTTGAGTGAATTTTATTTCTACAATTATTATGTACATATCTTGATCAGTAATTTAATTAAAATAACCCTTTAGTCGCCGGTGACTTAAAAAATAATACGTAACAATCATTTATGTTTATTACATGTGTGGGCTGCTGTCGTTGCTTGCTTGATTTTGAAAAAACAACTGCTCTAGTAGGATTGGTTGAAATAAAAGTCAAAAAGCGCAACTGTATTTTAAAAAAGACAAATGGATAATTTATTTACTCTGACTTTAGTGCGGTTAGCGAATGGTCTGTATGCCTAGTGCAATTATACGTACAATAATTAGGATATGGAGTGGTAAAAGTCAACGTTTCCTTGACAATTAACCGATTACTTAAGAAGGAAATGCTTTATTACATTTCTAAACAATCAATTATTTTATTGACGACGCATACTATATCAAAGGCGGCATGGATGTACAGGGTGGATTCGTAAGATAAATAATCAATTTGACGAACGGTTTAAACATTGTAACTCCATATTCACACAAAAATCGCAGACATTTTAGAAATCAGGTATTTGTAGGACAAACAGGCGGACATTTTGGTAACAAAATAAAGGAGCACACCTGAAGAAGGTATTGTGTGTTGAAACAATTGTTGTGGTACAGCACTTGTAATATTAGTATTATGAAGCTCATATTGTCTAAATGTTATTTATCACCAAGAATCAAAACAAACGATTTTAAATTTTTCTACGCATTTACAGTATAAACGCGTCATTGTCCTGAATCACAGTTGGTCAAGTGAGACATTTCCTTATTTATTGTTTGTTTTTTTTTTTCAATCGTAATTATTGTTAGCAGTGGAAAAACAATAGTACTTTCGATTACAGAAACAACTCGGAAAAGTATAAAACTTATTTCTAACATCAATGACAATAGAATTGTCAAGCTGAATTTAATCGCCCTTTTTTAATCCGTTGTGTTTTCCATAACTGCAAAAAAGAAAAGACATCGTCTTGTTTTAAAATGAAAAATAAAAGAAATGTAGTCTTTTTATTAAAAAAAAATACGCCATTACAGTTTTTCATTCTTATAATTTAGTGTAAAAAACAAATACTTCGGTTTTTTTACAGCCACTTTCATTCAAGTTTAAAAAAAATAATTTAAAAATAATAAAGCATATTTTTAGAACTAATACGCCCTTATACAGATGAACATTGGAAAATAGTATTATAAAATGCACAAAAAATAGGGGGTTTTTGAGCTAAAATTAATTAATTTAAATCATACACATACATATGGCACTAGATTAAAAATAAGGACTTTTTATTATTTAATACCTACCAGACTTTTTGTGTCTTAGAGTTATTATTAGAAGTTGCAAATAATTGGATTTTTATTTTATCCATGTCTTACTAGATTATTTGTGAATTAAATTCTGCTCTGAAAAAAATTGGTAAAAAAATATTAATTTTTGTAATTGATTTAATTCGTCCTCGTATTCTATTCCAATAAGGTACAATGATTTCGGCTTTCTGGATCATTTGTTACATGAGCTCTCGAAATTAATATTCCTTGCTGTTCCTTGATCGTTAACGAACTACCACTGACTTAAATACTCAAATCTCTTTGTATTGATGTATATATAAAATATTCTTAGCAGTACTAAGTAATATTAAGTTTTTTTTTTTTTAATAAATTACTGTAGAAATATTACGTACAATTGTCACGTAAAACTGTGTAGATACGTAAGCCTATCGGAAGTACAACTGCGGCGTCAGATAATAATTAAAGATTAAAAGATTAATTTCTGGAATCAAACAGANATGTAGTCTTTTTATTAAAAAAAAATACGCCATTACAGATAATTTTATTTTGGAGCAAATACATTTACGAAATTATTATTATACATCATCATCATCATCGTCAGGTCGTCAGTCCTATGACTGATTGGACACGTACCTCCACTCTTTCCTATCCTGAGCTAAACTTAAGCGAGCAACCGATCTGAATTACATATTTATTTACTTACAATTAATCGGTACGCTTCATCCCTCATTTCGGGGCTTCTTCAACGATCTGCATATCGCAAATTAGATATATATATTAACAAATATCCAAATTATTTTAAGTGAAATTAAGTACTAAGTGGAGGTACGTGTCCAACCAGTCTTAGGACTGACGACCTTATGATGATGATGATGAAGTACTAACTGATAGACACCTACGTCAATCTCTTAATTAGGTACCTATTCAAAACCAATTATAGAAAATTTGATTCAGAATATAAATATGTAATTAATTACGGCGTTTCAATTTTGAATTAGCGTGATCCGAATTCACTTGAACGTTTCCAGTCGACGTATGGTGACCAAGTGTACTGATCGAATTAAACTATTTATCCTTGTACTTGTATATACGATATAGTCCCAAGTAAAATTATAAATGCGAAAGGGAGTTTTTTTGTTTGTTTATTACAATTTCACGCCTTAAATACTCAACCGATCATCATGAACTTTTGTACAAACATCGTTAGGGGTACCGAAAAGGACATAGGGTGCCTTTTATCTAGAAAAAAACATACTGTTCCTGGCGGATGGAAAAGTAATTTTTAGGCAGTCGTCGATGATCTTCGATACGTGTTTAGAATATCAACGCGAGCGAAGCCGTGGGTAAAACGTAGTATTGTATAAAGTGTCTTGATTCATCAACTGAACGTCTAGGTCTTGGGTCTACATAGCTGAAAGTTTGTATAGACTCTATTGGGATCCGTCAAATGGGCATACACCATCTGGTGGCAAAATTTATAACTCGAATGAGGGGAAAATTTACATAGGAACTGTGCATGCAAATTGTAAAATTGTTTATTAAAATAATAAAACACGTTAAAAAAGTAAAAATTTTTTTGATGATGGAGTCGACGAAGTTTTCTTCTAAAGTTAAATCAAATAAAAAGTTAATATGTTCAGTGAAAAGCTGCAAT
>NW_020438975.1:81438-86456 GCF_000699045.2 Agrilus planipennis | reverse complement strand
TAGTGTAAAAAACAAATACTTCGGTTTTTTTACAGCCACTTTCATTCAAGTTTAAAAAAAATAATTTAAAAATAATAAAGCATATTTTTAGAACTAATACGCCCTTATACAGATGAACATTGGAAAATAGTATTATAAAATGCACAAAAAATAGGGGGTTTTTGAGCTAAAATTAATTAATTTAAATCATACACATACATATGGCACTAGATTAAAAATAAGGACTTTTTATTATTTAATACCTACCAGACTTTTTGTGTCTTAGAGTTATTATTAGAAGTTGCAAATAATTGGATTTTTTTTTTGGATAACTAAATGTTATCGAATAATCATTAAAAAAAATTGGAAACAAATTTGAAATACAGGAAGATGTAACCTATTTTTTACAATTTGTGAAAAAGCGAATTAATTTTGATAGGGTGATAATTTTCTTGAGGTTATTAGCTAAATATTGAATACATCTCGAAGTAATACAACCTAACCTAGCCCAACCTTATCTATTTTTCACAATAAGGGTGAAAATTTCGTTGAGGTTGTTGACTAAAAATTGAATACATTTCAAAGTGATAAGCAAAACATTTCAAGAATATGGTGATTTATGACGTGATTGTACTTTGGTTCAACATTCATGATGAAGATTAAGGTTTTAGCATGTTGATGATTATTAAAATTCCTTGTAGTATTCAAAATTTTTGCATCAATAATTGTTGTTATAAAATAAATATTATAATGTAAATAGTTCGAGAGTTTTCAGATTAAAATTTCGTTTCAAACACAATAGTAAAAACCATTGTGAATAAATCAGGTCCTGATACAGGCAAATTTTCGAGAATTTACGACTTATTTAACATATTTTGTATTTCCGTTACGCTTTTTCCTCTGGTCTCAGGTACAACTGCGTAAACAAAAATTGTAGCAAGTCCCATAATTATCGAAAATATATAGAATGTTATATGACCCCCTAAAATCGCGTTCATTATGGGAAAGCTAAAGGTCACGATGAACGCGTTGATCCAGTTCGTGGTGACTGCCAAACCGCTTCCAAAACCCCGGATTTCTGGGGCGAAAATTTCGCTCATAATCATCCAAGGTACTGGACCAAATCCTATGGAGTATGCCATGATGAAAAGGACTAGACTTCCTAGTGGCAGAATCCCCAAACCGTAAACGTGAATATCGAGTAGAATGAGATGATAGTAGCACCCCAATGCGGTCAAACAGATCGTCATTCCAACTGACGAAACTGTGAGGAAAAATCGTCTATTTGCTTTATCTATTACCATAGCAGCGAAGTAGCAGGTTATCGTTTGTACTATTGAAACAACCACTGCAGCCAAATTGGGCGGAAGGGTGCTACCAGCAGACTTAAATATGGGCACGGTGTAAAAAATTACCGCATTGATTCCACTCAATTGCTGAAGCGCTTGGAGTCCAAGACCTGTGACAAGTGCTATTCTATTCGCCCTGGTGCCAAACAAATCCTTGAATCCCACCTTCTTGCTTTGCGCTAACGAAACCTCTTCGTCGATTACTTTCAGTTCGGATCGCACATTTGCGTATGCGCCTCGCAGGTATTTCAAGCTCTCCTCAGCCCCTTTTAGGTCTCTTATTTTTACCAAAAATATAGGAGTTTCCGGCATGAACCACAGACTCGAAGCGAATATGATCGGAGCCATGGCCAGAATAGCCGACAACCCAACCCAATTAATAAATGCACCGATCACATACGTAGCCAGAATGCCCAGGCACATAAAAAGCTGAAAGAAAGTTCCCAGCGTTCCACGGATCGACGGTTCAGCTATTTCTCCGATGTACATGGGCGCTGTAACGCAGATGGCTCCGGTAGCCAGTCCTGCAAAAAACCTTGCCGCGTACAGCATGTAAGCGTTCGTGGCGAATACTGTGAGAAGCCAGCACACCGTGTAAGGCACGACAAGCATTAAGTTTGTCTGTTTTCGTCCGAATTTGTCGGCGATGAATCCCGCTGGAATGGCGGAGAACAATGCTCCTATTGCTAGCATGGAACCGACAAGCGATCCTTCGGCTTCGGTGAGTTGGAAAGAGACTCCTGGTCGACTCGTATTCGTTCCCGCGGGAACCACTAGCTGGGGAAGTGCCGGGGAAGACCAGGCCAGTGTCGTTCCAGCACATATGGCTCCAAGAGCAGCTGGAACAAGAAAAATAATTAAAAATTAATCGGAAGTTACGGGAAGGACCCTTTATATTTAAGTTTCTCTTTGGGAAATAGGCATATTCCATGTTTAAGGCTTTAGTAATCGTCTTACATAATAATTTAAAATTTTTATAGTAAACTGAAAGTAAACAATGGAATACCAACGTTCAAAAGTTGAAATGCCTTATCTTGGTGAACATTTGGATTAATTTTTTTCCTTTCGTCAAATATAAAAGTGCGAATGTATGAAAGACAATAACAAATAGACCAGATAGGTCGGTAACACACCTTCTGAGGCGTAAACGACTAGTTGGAGGCATATTAGAAGTAGAAATAGGAGTTAAGAGGAGTATATGTAGACCTAGATTAGATTACTGTTCGGAAATAGTTAAGGATGTGGGATGTTCTAGTTTTAGAGAAATGCGAAGATTAGCTCAAGATAGGAAAGAGTGGAAGTGCGTATCCAAGAAGTCTTAGGACTGACGACCTCAGCATGATGATGTCGAATATCGGCATTTTATAATTATCTAACTGACTTTCAACTTCTTGTACATAAACCGTTGTGTTGATAGGTTAGCTTTTTCAATCTAATTGTCCATCTTATTCATGTCATTGAAAGTTGACCTTTGCCTTCATTCTTCGGAACTTCGGATATGTTCTGTGGTATTCCATTATTTACATTAAATTAATTATCTTCTTTTATCATTTCAAAGGATTAAACATGAGAGATTCGAATATAATATCTCATTAATAATAACAATAGTAATGATACTTCTGCAAACAAATCCAATAACTTTTAGAAACACTTAAAAATTGTGGGTGATGCCATTTCTTCAAATCGTATGTCATTCTACGTATGTATTCATTAGCAAATGTAATAATTCTCCGTAATTCACATTTTTTTTTTGAGGTAACGCCTACACGTGCATATAATCATGAGCACATGTCTGCACGGGATACACGTTTATCACTATCGGTGGTAATGTTTATTTAATGAACGATTTTTAGTCCTTGCTTAAATCAGAAAAAGGCGTTGATTTAAAAGGCCAGAAGTTTTATCGAAATTAATAAGCGCAATATAATATAATTTTTAGGTGTTTTTAAATGACAAATGACAAAGTAATTGGGTATCCACGCCACACATTCTTGAGATATGAATATACATATATATAACTAGCGCAATTAAATAAAATTGGCCGCGCGAAGCAGGCTGCGCAAACATTTGTATATGTGCATTAACAAAAGAAAAAAATCGTAAAGCTATACCGTTAGCGATATTTTATAGCGTAAATTCTCTGACGTTCCCATAAAACCAGTAGTTTATTTTGTAAAAATTGACTTCTAAGTAACAATAAATACCTTGCTGAATCGAGATATGTTACCGAAGGTATAAAGCTGTTTCCTTAAACATAATAATAATCGCAGATCGAAAAAATCGGTATTTATAAGTCAGAAAACAATCAGGAACATAGGGAAGAAGCACAAAA
This sequence comes from Agrilus planipennis, assembly GCF_000699045.2. Taxonomy (NCBI): domain Eukaryota; kingdom Metazoa; phylum Arthropoda; class Insecta; order Coleoptera; family Buprestidae; genus Agrilus; species Agrilus planipennis. The sequence goes on along the minus strand of NW_020438975.1, from coordinate 82,796 downwards.
TGTCTTTATTGATAAAGGGAGTGAAGCTTCACAAGGGGAATGTCCCCAAAAGTTTCTTATCATAACCAGCCCATTAATGGTAACAACTCTTTTTGTAATCACTCTTTTAAATTAATATTTCTAGAACTAAGATTTGCAAAATTCATATTGGTATCTACCACAACGTTTTTAAATAAATATCATTAAATAATAATTAATTGAATCTAACATAAATTTTTGTAAAATTATTTTGTGTTGTTTTCGATATATTTCGATCGTTGTTTCGTAACTAATGTTTAATTGAACAGAAATAGGCAAATTTTTGAAATTAGTGGTATAAGTAATAAACAACAAGAACATATAAAATGGCAAAGTAATTGCTGTCTTACCAATTGCAACTAATTACGTACTAATTATTGTCCATTTCTATGTGTGTTTAAAACTATTATACACATATACAAACGTGTTTTTTGTTAACGAGTAATAAGTGCCTGTACAACATACGTACCTGAAGAATGATTTGATGAAAAATTTAGTTTTCTAATCAAAAATTTTCTCTAATTGATATTTCTAAATCTATGTAAGTATGAAAAGCAAAGATGCCTACAAAGAAATGTGTAATTTCTACATGTTTGCTCAAAGTTTTTCCTTACCTGTATATCTACAAACTTATAAGTTGATGTTTAGAACATTCGGAAAACGATTAGTATTACATACCCCCCTAAAATCAGGCATTTTAATTTTTCTTTTAAATTTTTTGTTTTCAACTTTTAAGTAAGTATATATTTTCTACTAAATATAAAAAATATTTTTTATTGTTCATATTTTCTTCTGAACGGTAACAAATGCATTCTTTAGGTTGGTTGTTTGTATATTAATTTGTTATTCGTATTGTGGGGCTCAAGTGGAACTTCCCCCCTTGGCTGTATGCATAGCATATTTACGGATCATATACATGTGTAGTTGTACATGAATGTAACGGCTAACAAACGTTTATTTTTAATTGTAAAATTACCCTGTTGTCAACTAGTCAATACCAATTCTAAGAACATCTGTACTAGTGTTTTTTCGCCGGTTGACTTTCTTCAATTTTGTACTTCCAGGGTTACTAACCGCTTAAATGCAGTTCTTTTATTGCATAAACCAGATCAAGTTCACATCAGTAATTTTCAAAAACCGGCATCATCTTTTGTGAAATACCAGATGTATGGAAATTCGTACAAATATTTTCAATCGTTTTTCCATATGAATAATAAAGACATGTAAGTCCAGTAAACAATAAATAAAGTACGCGATGTTCAAAAGATTTTGTGAATTTTGCTAGCTTAGGATAAATTTCAGAAGGTATTTTCAGATAGACGTGGTTAAAAAAATGTATT
>NW_020438975.1:72935-79786 GCF_000699045.2 Agrilus planipennis | reverse complement strand
TTAATTTGTAATATCAACTAAAATACCTAGTAAATTTATTTCTGCTGGGATTGTATTTTTACAAATTACAAGTTACCTAATAAATTCTACTATTTCTACTGCAAATTCAGTCATTAACATTCGAAAATTGTAATTTTTGCATTGTTATAAAAAGTTAGTTTTCTCTCCATACGATGATTTTTAGGAATTTAGAACTGTTTTACATACATATGTCCGCTGCATTAAATTCGATTCAAATTTTTAATTAATTTTTAATAATAATCTCTATTACGTATAATCTGAATTAAAAACGCCCAATTGCTAGACTTTTCTTTACAATAGACACATTTTGCAATCAGTTAATGAGACATTGATGTGTCTAAGTAAAAAAATCTCAGAAAATTTACCTTGATATTGATTAAGATTAAAAATTAGGCCATAAACACCTGAACTGTGTCATCTGAAGTAGGTTACCGTTATTATTTTCTTATTTCTGATTGTGTTTGTACTTATTGTTACAATAGGTTTGATATCTTGCTATCAGTTACACGTTTCGCAATATCTTAAATTAGGACATTTTTTTAAAAAGGTACAGACAGCTGTATGAGTTCAATCACGAATATAGGCGAAATAGATGGGAGATAGTGCCTTTTTTATAGGCTTTTTTTTATTGGCGTACAATTTAAAATCACGGAATTTTATACATATCTTCCTTTTTTTTATTATAAAACCTTTGTAAAAAGAAATGGCATAATCCTTTCGTTGGAACTAGACTGGGAAAACTAGCAAAGGATCTTGAATTATCTCAAATAAAAAGGAAGATTTCTCGCCCTTATACCAACGAAAAGTCCTTGTCAATTTTTTCACAAGGGTTTTATAATTAAGACTTCCTTTTTTTGTTAGCATTTGCCCCAATAATCCCTTTGTCTAAATTAGGTAATAGTATACGTAATCGCTGCCTAATATAGATTAATTACATTGGCTGTGGCATATCTGTGTATAAAAAACAATAAAAAGCATAAACTTTTACTTACCACAGGTGGCAGCTATATACTGATTTTTCTTTTGCGTGTCCTGTTTTTCCAGAGCCTCGACATCGTTGTTATTAATCATGGGCAAACCTGCGTCCATTTTTGAAAAATTATTTTACTTATAGATACAAATTGAGATACTGTTAATAATAAATTTTAATACTACAAAAATCGTCCTAGTCTTCTTAGTAGCAAAATTAGTTGTTAATAATTTGATGCAATAAACAAAACTGACTGGAATTATCGTCAGGATGGTTTTACAACGTCTTTACGTTTGTTATCAATCGTTTTGTGTATATACAACAACAATTTATCAGAATTTTTATTTTGTGAAAGATTATCCCATGTCCCCCTTTTATTTGTAATAATAATAATTAGAACAATCAATGATTTCACTAATATGTAATAGTAACAATATTATTTGTATGCCTTTTACGTATGCATTTGGATCTTATTTATTTATCTTAAAATGTTATTTGCTTTTGATGACGCAAGTTTTCGTTTTATTAATTTGAATATTAAATGCGTTTTCTTCCGTTGCATTTAATTTTTCGTATATTGTGTATGGTAAGACCAAAGTTAAACGTCACTGAAGTTTTGGTAGCCTCATAAATGTATTGCTTTTTAGCTGTCAAGCTTTTCAAGGTCTCCATTTATTATATTATCCATTGTAAATAGTCACTGTTTTTAAAATAAATACGAAATTAAACAATTCATAGCAATACGTTTTAGAAAATACCACAAATGGCGCAGAAAACGCCATCTGTATTACGATGCTACATTTTAGGATGTCGGAGCTGTCTACGACGCGCTGATGAGATCTAAAATAATCGAAATCGCACTCCGGTCTGGCAGTTTCAACGGAATACAGACCACTTTGAATTATTTAATTCATAGCAATATTTATGAAACTAAAATTGAAGTTAATTCGAATTAGTTTTACCTTAACTATATTTAAATTTCAACATTTCTTTTGTTTTGTTAGTTAATTTTATTATAATAGCTTCTCTAGATGTTAAGTTCTGCAATTAATATTATTAAGTTTTAATTTTTGTATTATATGTAATTATGTTTTTGTCAGTGTTAACATAAACATCTACAAAAAGAAGAAAACTTGTAGAAAACTTACTTTTAAGTAAAATTTGAGTTGAATCAAAATGGTTAATCCACTTCGAAATCATACCTTAGTTCGATGATTAACTTATCGTTAAAGATCAGAACTTTTACAAACTATTATAGCCTTATCCACAAGGAACTATTACAACTAACTCTATTGTAGTTTCAATAAACAAACAAAACGCGAAAAATTCGCCATCATTTATTGTTGTCGTAATTGTAAGAGATTTAATTGCTTATTGTGTTCCTGTAAGAAATTCCTTTCGTTTTATTTTTAAATTTCAGTTTCCTTATGAAATCATTCTATCTTTTTTGCGAAACGTTGCACTAATCGATAAATGCATTTATTATCACAAATATGTGCATATACTATACTTTGTTTACAAAATGTCCAGGCAATTGCAGAATTGTTAACACTTTGGATTGTATACAAATTAAAAGACACTAGATATCGTTTACAGTAACAAAATTTAGAAACTTGATGGGCATTTTGAAAATTGCCCTGAGAAGTGACTTGTACAGTCAGTCGCAAAAAGACACCTGTGCAAAAAGCCTTTAAACAGAAGGTACTTTGTTGGTTTTTCGTAAACTGCTTGGACATTTAAAGAAATGACGAAGGGAATGTTGACAATTTGAAAATAGTCCACAAAAATCTCTTAACACTAGTCAATTCTATTACATTATTGTTTCCAACAACACCGTTGGTTTTTCATAAACTGCCTAGACATTTAAATAAATGACCAAGTGAATATTGGCCATTTGAAAATAACCCACAAAAATTATTAAACTCAGACCGGCGTTTTTCTTAACACTGAACAATTCAATTAAATTCTTGCTCTAACAGAAACAAAAGATATATCATTATTTCACTTACGTGGAGGTTTCCTAATATTCGAATTGTCATCTCGTCCTCCTTTTATATATCTGCGTGATAAGTCCTTGTACGCGTCCTTGAAGGATTCCTAAACATTACATGAGTTGAACTTAATTTAGTTAAGTTACCTTAAGTACTATATTTATTTGATATCTAAAGTACTTTACCTTATTTTTAAATTCGGAATGGGGATTTCCCATACTACGTAGATTAACCATAATAATATTATCGGAACCAATTTTGCTAGTACAATTATCAGTCGACGATTTTGAGATACTCACTGAAAATTTTAGAAATGATAGAAGACCGTTAAACATTCTCTTATTTATTTATTTAAATGTTAGCTTATGAAATATAAACTTCTTCTATTTTATGTGCTTTTCAATCTTGTCTTAAACCAACTGTGAGTGAAATCTAGTTTGTAGTAGTTGGTTGTGGTCATTCAAAAACCCACTTTCGTTTTTGTTTAATTGTAAATGTTAGTTTGTGTATATACAATAAATTTGGCATAAAAAGTAGCCTCAACTCAACGCTAATTATATAGAAATTGTTAGCATTTTTGTAGTGTCCTTATTTGTTAGTGGACATGCATGAACTACTTTTTTTAGTTATTCCTATAGGTTTGTTAAATTAGCCATAAATTTCAATTTTAATAACATTGAATATATTGTTACAGGTCATTGGTCTATTCTAGATGTTTCCTCTGTAAGTAACAGTAAGTAAAATTGAAGTCTGAAAATTTGTTTTATTGCTAGACAAAATTCGGTCATTTACAGTAATTTGAAAAAGTGGCGGAAAATTTGTTAAAATTGAATGGTAAGAGTGAATATTACATTTTCCTGTTATCTGGGTCATCAAATCGTAAGTGTTATTATTGTGGAGGCGGCAAGTGCATTTACAAAATAATTGATGTTTAAACTATCTAAAATTGCGCTTGGTATTATTAATCTTCTGGAACAATCATTATCACTGGAGAGTTGTCTTCCGCACCGATCAACGTGCCTTCTTTGTCAATTTTAATAATGGTCACTTCTAGAACGCTTACGTCGGACTAAACTGATAATGTGTTTTTAATCCAACAGACAATATGTCAGGTCACGAGCGGGATTAATAAACAATGCAATTTTTTCGGAACTTTTGGTATGTCTATATGCATTTGAAACTCTCCAATGAATTTACTAAGAAAGAAAATACAAAATGTAGAGAGAAGGGAATTCAATTAGCTTTTAAAAACATGATAATAAGTAAAAAAAAGATAAGGATAAGAACCCTTCAATTTGATACCTGCTATTGTTTAACTGTGAGGTTGCAAATTATAAAAATGCGAATGTCTATTTGTTTGTTACCATTTCACGTCTTAAGTACTCAATCGATCATCATGAAATTTTGTACAGACATTTCCAGGGGTTCAGAAAAGGACATAGGATACCTTTTGTCCATAAAACAAATACTGTTCCCAAAGGAATATAAAAATTAGTTTTATGTGATCGTCGATGATATTTGACACGTATCTAGGACACGCGAGCGAAGCCGCAACTAAAAACTTATCATGAAANTTAAAAAAGTAAAAATTTTTTTGATGATGGAGTCGACGAAGTTTTCTTCTAAAGTTAAATCAAATAAAAAGTTAATATGTTCAGTGAAAAGCTGCAATGAATTATTTTACCTGATTCGTTTTATCATATTTATCTTCATGCATGTTTACTCTACAAAAAAATTATTGATATGTCAGAGACATATTAGAGACAAAAACAGGAGTGAAGAAGGGCATTGAAAGACTTAGATTAGATAACTGTTTGTAAATAAGCAGTTAGAAGATATGGAATGTTAGTCTAAAAGACGTTTTAATTGTTTAACTAACCCGGTATTTATTTAGTCACTGAGGGATTTTCAGTTCACATTTGTACTAATCAAATGTTTTTCTAATTATTATTATTATGTGTGTAATAAGTACATTTTGTGCAATACAAGAAACCATTTCATCACTTCATAATATGTCCCAGAATTGTTTAAGTAAGTTTATTACAAATATGTATCCAATTCATTATGGTAAATAAAAGTAAAATAGGTATGTTTATATTTGTGTTATATATGCGTTTCTGTATTTACTTAACATAATTTTTTTGTGTACTTGATCAATTAAGCATTTCCAATTACGTTTAATTAGATAGTTATCAAAGACTGTCTACCTGTACCTGATTAAGTCCAGCCACGATGCGAGAACATGATTTTTCAAGTGAACTAAAAAAACGAACCAATCTGATGGCTATAAATAGTTATACTAAAGTTTCTGATTTTTTTTTATAAAAAAAATTATGTTCAGGTATAAGTGCTGTACATTTTATGGCGCGATAAAAAAACATGAAATTAATTATTGTTCATACATGCACTTCAGCAATTTCATCAGTGCTAAGAAAATTATCTAAAAATTGATTGTTCCGATAACGGTCTGTAATAATGATTTTAAAATAAAATTTAGTTTACTAGAATTTCCACTTGAACAATGTCTTTAGATGGTGCGTATCCCAGAAAAAAACAGAAACAATCAAAGACGTAGAGCTTCATCATGTCGTCAGTCCTAAGACTGGTTGGACACGCTCCTCCACTCTTTCCTATCTTGAGATAATCTTCGCATTTCCCTAAAACTGGAACATCCACGTCCTTAACTATTTGTGAACAATAATCTAATCTAAGTCTACCTCTACTCCTTTTAACTCCTGTTTCTGCTTCTAATATACCTGTAGCTACCCCTTCATGCCTTAGGAAGTGTCCTATCAACTTATCTCACCTATTTCTTATTGATTGTTATAAAGTCCTCTGTTCTCCTATTAAACAATAATTATAACGTGTTTAGTACTATTTTCGTAATGTATTAAATGACTACGTTACAAATACTTTATAAAATTATAGCTCATTAACATGAATGTTGTGCGTCTTGGATATGAATATGGAAAAAGAGATTTAATTGAAAGGTATAAATTTATTAAAGCATTTAAAAATATTAACCATAAGTACTTCCACCAATTTTAAAATTACTTTGATGTTGTGAAACGTGTAGCCGACAGGATACCTACGCATACATAACTTATTTAATTGATAATAGAATTCAGTGGAAATGGAGATAAAAGTCAATTAAATTAATAGCGTCTGATAATACAATAGTAATAAACAAATAAGAAGTGAAATTATATTTTATTAATAGGCTGGCCGAATCGTTAGAAACTTACAATAATAATGTATAATACTTTTCGTTCGTAAGTTCCAAAGAAATTGTGTTTTTGGGTTTTTTCAGGATATATTAATCAAATAATCTAGTGCCTATTTTACAAAAACACAAAAAGTTTCAACTTGGAGCAACCACAGCCTGATTTAGTGGATTAAGTCAGATAAAATGGCCACTCTTTAATTGTTTAGGGTTGAAGGGTTCTGAATGTCCGATTGAAAAACTCATACGTCTGTCTATCCGTTTTTGTTTGCTAGGTGATGTTCTCCTTGTTCAAATTGATTCGATGTTTGACTATTTTCCTGATGCCTTCTTAATTAATTAATCTTTTATTATTTTATCCATGTCTTACTAGATTATTTGTGAATTAAATTCTGCTCTGAAAAAAATTGGTAAAAAAATATTAATTTTTGTAATTGATTTAATTCGTCCTCGTATTCTATTCCAATAAGGTACAATGATTTCGGCTTTCTGGATCATTTGTTACATGAGCTCTCGAAATTAATATTCCTTGCTGTTCCTTGATCGTTAACGAACTACCACTGACTTAAATACTCAAATCTCTTTGTATTGATGTATATATAAAATATTCTTAGCAGTACTAAGTAATATTAAGTTTTTTTTTTTT
>NW_020438975.1:64086-66632 GCF_000699045.2 Agrilus planipennis | reverse complement strand
GGTGGTAATGTTTATTTAATGAACGATTTTTAGTCCTTGCTTAAATCAGAAAAAGGCGTTGATTTAAAAGGCCAGAAGTTTTATCGAAATTAATAAGCGCAATATAATATAATTTTTAGGTGTTTTTAAATGACAAATGACAAAGTAATTGGGTATCCACGCCACACATTCTTGAGATATGAATATACATATAACTAGCGCAATTAAATAAAATTGGCCGCGCGAAGCAGGCTGCGCAAACATTTGTATATGTGCATTAACAAAAGAAAAAAATCGTAAAGCTATACCGTTAGCGATATTTTATAGCGTAAATTCTCTGACGTTCCCATAAAACCAGTAGTTTATTTTGTAAAAATTGACTTCTAAGTAACAATAAATACCTTGCTGAATCGAGATATGTTACCGAAGGTATAAAGCTGTTTCCTTAAACATAATAATAATCGCAGATCGAAAAAATCGGTATTTATAAGTCAGAAAACAATCAGGAACATAGGGAAGAAGCACAAAATGTCTTTATTGATAAAGGGAGTGAAGCTTCACAAGGGGAATGTCCCCAAAAGTTTCTTATCATAACCAGCCCATTAATGGTAACAACTCTTTTTGTAATCACTCTTTTAAATTAATATTTCTAGAACTAAGATTTGCAAAATTCATATTGGTATCTACCACAACGTTTTTAAATAAATATCATTAAATAATAATTAATTGAATCTAACATAAATTTTTGTAAAATTATTTTGTGTTGTTTTCGATATATTTCGATCGTTGTTTCGTAACTAATGTTTAATTGAACAGAAATAGGCAAATTTTTGAAATTAGTGGTATAAGTAATAAACAACAAGAACATATAAAATGGCAAAGTAATTGCTGTCTTACCAATTGCAACTAATTACGTACTAATTATTGTCCATTTCTATGTGTGTTTAAAACTATTATACACATATACAAACGTGTTTTTTGTTAACGAGTAATAAGTGCCTGTACAACATACGTACCTGAAGAATGATTTGATGAAAAATTTAGTTTTCTAATCAAAAATTTTCTCTAATTGATATTTCTAAATCTATGTAAGTATGAAAAGCAAAGATGCCTACAAAGAAATGTGTAATTTCTACATGTTTGCTCAAAGTTTTTCCTTACCTGTATATCTACAAACTTATAAGTTGATGTTTAGAACATTCGGAAAACGATTAGTATTACATACCCCCCTAAAATCAGGCATTTTAATTTTTCTTTTAAATTTTTTGTTTTCAACTTTTAAGTAAGTATATATTTTCTACTAAATATAAAAAATATTTTTTATTGTTCATATTTTCTTCTGAACGGTAACAAATGCATTCTTTAGGTTGGTTGTTTGTATATTAATTTGTTATTCGTATTGTGGGGCTCAAGTGGAACTTCCCCCCTTGGCTGTATGCATAGCATATTTACGGATCATATACATGTGTAGTTGTACATGAATGTAACGGCTAACAAACGTTTATTTTTAATTGTAAAATTACCCTGTTGTCAACTAGTCAATACCAATTCTAAGAACATCTGTACTAGTGTTTTTTCGCCGGTTGACTTTCTTCAATTTTGTACTTCCAGGGTTACTAACCGCTTAAATGCAGTTCTTTTATTGCATAAACCAGATCAAGTTCACATCAGTAATTTTCAAAAACCGGCATCATCTTTTGTGAAATACCAGATGTATGGAAATTCGTACAAATATTTTCAATCGTTTTTCCATATGAATAATAAAGACATGTAAGTCCAGTAAACAATAAATAAAGTACGCGATGTTCAAAAGATTTTGTGAATTTTGCTAGCTTAGGATAAATTTCAGAAGGTATTTTCAGATAGACGTGGTTAAAAAAATGTATTCACCAAGTTTATGCATAAAAAAAAAAACATTTGGCAAACTTTTCGCCTTATCTATATATAAATGGGCGCAGTTCGTTCATTACATATTACACCTGAAAGCACAAGCTACCCCCGCCCCATGTTTATTTGTTTGGTACCCTCTTTCAAATATTTTTTTTATAACTTTAAATGCTGAGGGCGAAAAACTTTTCCATAGCTAAAAAGATAAGTTCGCGTTGCTTTTATAAGAAACTAAAAAAAAACCTTGTCCTTGCTGTGAGAGATTGGAAGGTACGAAACATTCTGAGGCATGAAGGGCGAGTTAGTAGTGTCCGACCGAAAGTTCGGTTTCGGTTTCGGTCGAGTTTCGGCAAAAAAACGAGTTTCGGTTTCGGCGGCAAACCTGCCGAAACTACGACCGAAACCGAAACTGCGTTCGGGAGTTCTCGCGCTCTGCTCGGTCATGTTCGGCGCGTTAAATTCCATCCAAGCGAAGTATATTTAAGGCGCAATTAAAGTATTTCCTTAAATGAGGGGTTGTTATGTTGATTTTGATTTGATTATCAATAAGTGAAAATGTCAAAGACTGCAGAGCTATGTGATTTAAAGATAAAAAAATAAAACTGACTGATTATAATAACGTTTTCTTTATTTTTCTCTCAAAACATGATCCTTATAAGGAAGTTTCGGTTTCGGTTTCG
>NW_020438975.1:45854-62368 GCF_000699045.2 Agrilus planipennis | reverse complement strand
AAAACTTATCATGAAATTTTGTACAGACATTGCTAGGGGTTCAGAAAAGGACATAGGATACCTTTTGTCCATAAAACAAATACTGTTCCCAAAGGAATATAAAAATTAGTTTTATGTGATCGTCGATGATATTTGACACGTATCTAGGACACGCGAGCGAAGCCGCAACTAAAAACTTATCATGAAATTTTGTACAGACATTGCTAGGGGTTCAGAAAAGGACATAGGGTACCTTTTGTCCATAAAACAAATACTGTTCCCAAAGGAATATAAAAATTAGTTTTATGTGATCGTCGATGATATTTGACACGTATCTAGGACACGCGAGCGAAGCCGCAACCAAAAACTTATCATGAAATTTTGTACAGACATTGCTAGGGGTTCAGAAAAGGACATAGGGTACCTTTTGTCCATAAAACAAATACTGTTCCCAAAGGAATATAAAAATTAGTTTTATGTGATCGTCGATGATATTTGACACGTATCTAGGACACGCGAGCGAAGCCGCAACTAAAAACTTATCATGAAATTTCGTACAGACATTGCTAGGGGTTCAGAAAAGGAGATAGGATACCTTTTGTCCATAAAACAAATACTGTTCCCAAAGGAATATAAAAATTAGTTTAATATGATCATCGAGGATATTTGACACGTAACTAGGATATCAACGCGAGCGAAGCCGCAACTAAAAACTTATCATGAAATTTTGTACAGACATTGCTAGGGGTCAGAAAAGGACATAGGGTACCTTTTATCCATAAAAAATAGTGTTCCCAAAGGAATATAAAAATTAGTTTTATGTGATCGTCGATGATATTTGACACGTATCTAGGATATCAACGCGAGCGAAGGCGCAACTAAAACTTATCATGAAATTTTGTACAGACATTGCTAGGGGTTCAGAAAAGGACATAGGATACCTTTTGTCCATAAAACAAATACTGTTCCCAAAGGAATATAAAAATTATTTTTATATGATCGTCGATGATCATTGACAAGTGTTTAGGACTACAACATTCCACACATTAAACAAAAAGCCGATAAATAAATGCTTAATTTCTATGTTCAGTCAACGTTCTGCTCTGCCTGTATAGATGTTTATGTTTTAGCAAAAGTGTTAAATCAGAAACTTTAAAAACATGTAAATACATCGGCAACTTTGTCAGTCAGTCGGTGAGTCCATACTAAACAGCTGTGTATGCAAATTAAATTAAAGAGTAGGTTCATTTGAAATATAAAAATTAAACTTACTTTGAGAAATCCGTATGATCTGGCCAAAAAAGTTTTAGTAAAGTTTGTTAACAACCACAACATGTCGAAGACAAGTGAAAGAGAATAGTAAAAGGTATGCGTGGTCACGGGGTGGTGATATCACAGAGTAAATTGTCGCATTATGTTATTACGGACCAGTGAATTTCACAATGAGCCTGTTACATTGTATTTATTATTGTTAAACGAATAAGGACGGTTACGGTAGGGTACACACATGGATGCAAGTGTATGTTATAAATGCGATAGAATCCAAATCAAAAACCACCTTTATTACTATAATATAGTACTATTTATCGTTCGATACTACACCATAATTGTACTTAATGGTTAACTATTCAAACCTTATAAAGGATGGAAAGTTTTATTGCTTCATATTGAAGAATATTTTCAGATTATTTATCTATCGTATGTATCTGTCTTTCGAAAATGTATAATTTGATGAATGTGTAAAACGTATTCTTTCAACTATACAATTATCTGAAAATATCACCCCTTTTTCTGAAATCTGCTCTAAACTAACCGAACTTGTCAGTCTTTTGACTACCATAAACTTCATTCCTGTTTTCTATGTTTGTATCTCATCCCTATGAGTTTAATAAATCCAATTTAAGTTCATTAATTTAGATACAGATGTGGTANCTAAATAAAATATTGAAATAACGGGAAACCTTTCATGTAGGGAAGTTTCGGTTTCGGTTTAGAGATATATTAGAGATATATTAGAAGAAGATACAGGAATCGAAAAAGGTAGAAGAAGTACTGTTCGTAAATAGAAATACGTATAGAAAGAAGATTCGTATTGGAAGAAATGGTAGAACACCTTGTGAAACATGAAGGACTTGTTAAAGACGTATGGGAAGCAAAAACAGGATGAGGACGGACAAAGGGAGATCTCTCATTAGATTACTGTCCACAAGTAATAATTAAAGACGTGGAAAATGTTCCAGTCTTCGGGAAATATTACCGTAATTAAAAGTTGCGATAAACTTTTGTTTGGCGATAAACCGACGCCGCAGGGGCCCAATAAAAATTGCACTCAACTAGGAAAATTACCAATCTCTTATTTCAAAAGATGATAACATAACAAAACTCTGCTTCGCGCGGGAGACATTTATATCTATGTTTAATTAATTAATTAATTAATGTAAATCATCACCCGATAGAAACATGCTTCACGTGTCTCCAAAATTCACGAGATACTATTGACTTATAAACAAGTACATACACCCATTTACTTATGTATGTATCTACATGGTACTGGATAATGTATTGAATGGTGAAAATTCTTGCGACACCAAAACGTGATTGCTTTATTTATTTTAGTAACATATTATAATGTTTACAATTGAGATTAAAAAAAGAGGGTTATCGCTGTTATTAATAATTAAATGATAATTTATAAATTATCACTTCTGCATAATTTTTTAATAAGGTTATCCTGTTGTGGCGTCTGCACGGAAAAAATGAAAATTTACGTAAATATTAAAGCGATATTTACAATTTATCCCGGTAAACGAAAATAATAAAAATTACAGTTTAAACTGGAATTTGTAGAAATAAAATCCCAGCAGAAATAAATTTACTAGGTATTTTAGTTGATATTACTAATTAAATTGAAACATGAAATAATTTTTAAAAATATATGTCAAAATTGAGATTATTACAAGTTACCTAATAAATTCTACTATTTCTACGACAAATTCAGTCATTTACAGTCGAAAATTGTAGTTTTCGCTTTATCATAAAAATTTAGTTTTCTTTGTGTATAGATATATGTCTACTAGATAAATCCAATAAAAATAATTATTTTACCGAACTTTATGAGTATTTAATAAAATTAATGTAACGGTAGGGGTAAAAATTGCATTTTGTACATTTTGTTAAAGAAATTCATCCACTACATGGAGAAAATGGAAAACGAAAATTTACGTAAATATTAAAGCGATATTTACAACTTATCCTGGTAAACGAAAATAATAAAAATTACAGTTTAAACTGGAATTTGTAGAAATAAAATCCCAGCAGAAATAAATTTACTAGGTATTTTAGTTGATATTACTAATTAAATTGAAACTTGAAATAATTTTTAAAAATATATGTCAAAATTGAGATTATTACAAGTTACCTAATAAATTCTACTATTTCTACGACAAATTCAGTCATTTACAGTCGAAAATTGTAGTTTTCGCTTTATCATAAAAATTTAGTTTTCTTTGTGTATAGATATATGTCTACTAGATAAATCCAATAAAAATAATTATTTTACCGAACTTTATGAGTATTTAATAAAATTAATGTAACGGTAGGGGTAAAAATTGCATTTTGTACATTTTGTTAAAGAAATTCATCCACTACATGGAGAAAATGGAAAACGAAAATTTACGTAAATATTAAAGCGATATTTACAACTTATCCTGGTAAACGAAAATAATAAAAATTACAGTTTAAACTGGAATTTGTAGAAATAAAATCCCAGCAGAAATAAATTTACTAGGTATTTTAGTTGATATTACTAATTAAATTGAAACTTGAAATAATTTTTAAAAATATATGTCAAAATTGAGATTATTACAAGTTACCTAATAAATTCTACTATTTCTACGACAAATTCAGTCATTTACAGTCGAAAATTGTAGTTTTCGCTTTATCATAAAAATTTAGTTTTCTTTGTGTATAGATATATGTCTACTAGATAAATCCAATAAAAATAATTATTTTACCGAACTTTATGAGTATTTAATAAAATTAATGTAACGGTAGGGGTAAAAATTGCATTTTGTACATTTTGTTAAAGAAATTCATCCACTACATGGAGAAAATGGAAAACGAAAATTTACGTAAATATTAAAGCGATATTTACAACTTATCCTGGTAAACGAAAATAATAAAAATTACAGTTTAAACTGGAATTTGTAGAAATAAAATCCCAGCAGAAATAAATTTACTAGGTATTTTAGTTGATATTACTAATTAAATTGAAACTTGAAATAATTTTTAAAAATATATGTCAAAATTGAGATTATTACAAGTTACCTAATAAATTCTACTATTTCTACGACAAATTCAGTCATTTACAGTCGAAAATTGTAGTTTTCGCTTTATCATAAAAATTTAGTTTTCTTTGTGTATAGATATATGTCTACTAGATAAATCCAATAAAAATAATTATTTTACCGAACTTTATGAGTATTTAATAAAATTAATGTAACGGTAGGGGTAAAAATTGCATTTTGTACATTTTGTTAAAGAAATTCATCCACTACATGGAGAAAATGGAAAACGAAAATTTACGTAAATATTAAAGCGATATTTACAACTTATCCTGGTAAACGAAAATAATAAAAATTACAGTTTAAACTGGAATTTGTAGAAATAAAATCCCAGCAGAAATAAATTTACTAGGTATTTTAGTTGATATTACTAATTAAATTGAAACTTGAAATAATTTTTAAAAATATATGTCAAAATTGAGATTATTACAAGTTACCTAATAAATTCTACTATTTCTACGACAAATTCAGTCATTTACAGTCGAAAATTGTAGTTTTCGCTTTATCATAAAAATTTAGTTTTCTTTGTGTATAGATATATGTCTACTAGATAAATCCAATAAAAATAATTATTTTACCGAACTTTATGAGTATTTAATAAAATTAATGTAACGGTAGGGGTAAAAATTGCATTTTGTACATTTTGTTAAAGAAATTCATCCACTACATGGAGAAAATGGAAAACGAAAATTTACGTAAATATTAAAGCGATATTTACAACTTATCCTGGTAAACGAAAATAATAAAAATTACAGTTTAAACTGGAATTTGTAGAAATAAAATCCCAGCAGAAATAAATTTACTAGGTATTTTAGTTGATATTACTAATTAAATTGAAACTTGAAATAATTTTTAAAAATATATGTCAAAATTGAGATTATTACAAGTTACCTAATAAATTCTACTATTTCTACGACAAATTCAGTCATTTACAGTCGAAAATTGTAGTTTTCGCTTTATCATAAAAATTTAGTTTTCTTTGTGTATAGATATATGTCTACTAGATAAATCCAATAAAAATAATTATTTTACCGAACTTTATGAGTATTTAATAAAATTAATGTAACGGTAGGGGTAAAAATTGCATTTTGTACATTTTGTTAAAGAAATTCATCCACTACATGGAGAAAATGGAAAACGAAAATTTACGTAAATATTAAAGCGATATTTACAACTTATCCTGGTAAACGAAAATAATAAAAATTACAGTTTAAACTGGAATTTGTAGAAATAAAATCCCAGCAGAAATAAATTTACTAGGTATTTTAGTTGATATTACTAATTAAATTGAAACTTGAAATAATTTTTAAAAATATATGTCAAAATTGAGATTATTACAAGTTACCTAATAAATTCTACTATTTCTACGACAAATTCAGTCATTTACAGTCGAAAATTGTAGTTTTCGCTTTATCATAAAAATTTAGTTTTCTTTGTGTATAGATATATGTCTACTAGATAAATCCAATAAAAATAATTATTTTACCGAACTTTATGAGTATTTAATAAAATTAATGTAACGGTAGGGGTAAAAATTGCATTTTGTACATTTTGTTAAAGAAATTCATCCACTACATGGAGAAAATGGAAAACGAAAATTTACGTAAATATTAAAGCGATATTTACAACTTATCCTGGTAAACGAAAATAATAAAAATTACAGTTTAAACTGGAATTTGTAGAAATAAAATCCCAGCAGAAATAAATTTACTAGGTATTTTAGTTGATATTACTAATTAAATTGAAACTTGAAATAATTTTTAAAAATATATGTCAAAATTGAGATTATTACAAGTTACCTAATAAATTCTACTATTTCTACGACAAATTCAGTCATTTACAGTCGAAAATTGTAGTTTTCGCTTTATCATAAAAATTTAGTTTTCTTTGTGTATAGATATATGTCTACTAGATAAATCCAATAAAAATAATTATTTTACCGAACTTTATGAGTATTTAATAAAATTAATGTAACGGTAGGGGTAAAAATTGCATTTTGTACATTTTGTTAAAGAAATTCATCCACTACATGGAGAAAATGGAAAACGAAAATTTACGTAAATATTAAAGCGATATTTACAACTTATCCTGGTAAACGAAAATAATAAAAATTACAGTTTAAACTGGAATTTGTAGAAATAAAATCCCAGCAGAAATAAATTTACTAGGTATTTTAGTTGATATTACTAATTAAATTGAAACTTGAAATAATTTTTAAAAATATATGTCAAAATTGAGATTATTACAAGTTACCTAATAAATTCTACTATTTCTACGACAAATTCAGTCATTTACAGTCGAAAATTGTAGTTTTCGCTTTATCATAAAAATTTAGTTTTCTTTGTGTATAGATATATGTCTACTAGATAAATCCAATAAAAATAATTATTTTACCGAACTTTATGAGTATTTAATAAAATTAATGTAACGGTAGGGGTAAAAATTGCATTTTGTACATTTTGTTAAAGAAATTCATCCACTACATGGAGAAAATGGAAAACGAAAATTTACGTAAATATTAAAGCGATATTTACAACTTATCCTGGTAAACGAAAATAATAAAAATTACAGTTTAAACTGGAATTTGTAGAAATAAAATCCCAGCAGAAATAAATTTACTAGGTATTTTAGTTGATATTACTAATTAAATTGAAACTTGAAATAATTTTTAAAAATATATGTCAAAATTGAGATTATTACAAGTTACCTAATAAATTCTACTATTTCTACGACAAATTCAGTCATTTACAGTCGAAAATTGTAGTTTTCGCTTTATCATAAAAATTTAGTTTTCTTTGTGTATAGATATATGTCTACTAGATAAATCCAATAAAAATAATTATTTTACCGAACTTTATGAGTATTTAATAAAATTAATGTAACGGNAATTTTGTACAGACATTGCTAGGGGTTCAGAAAAGGACATAGGGTACCTTTTGTCCATAAAACAAATACTGTTCCCAAAGGAATATAAAAATTAGTTTTATGTGATCGTCGATGATATTTGACACGTATCTAGGACACGCGAGCGAAGCCGCAACTAAAAACTTATCATGAAATTTTGTACAGACATTGCTAGGGGTTCAGAAAAGGACATAGGGTACCTTTTGTCCATAAAACAAATACTGTTCCCAAAGGAATATAAAAATTAGTTTAATATGATCGTCGATGATATTTGACACGTATCTAGGATATCAACGCGAGCGAAGCCGCCACTAAAACTTATCATGAAATTTTGTACAGACATTGCTAGGGGTTCAGAAAAGGACATAGGATACCTTTTGTCCATAAAAAAATAGTGTTCCCAGAGGAATATAAAAATTAGTTTTATGTGATCGTCGATGATATTTGACATGTATCTAGGATATCAACACGAGCGAAGGCGCAACTAAAACTTATCATGAAATTTTGTACAGACATTGCTAGGGGTTCAGAAAAGGACATAGGGTACCTTTTATCCATAAAAAAATAGTGTTCCCAAAGGAATATAAAAATTAGTTTTATGTGATCATCGATGATGTTTGACACGTATCTAGGATATCAACGCGAGCGAAGCCGCAACTAAAACTTATCATGAAATTTTGTACAGACATTGCTAGGGGTTCAGAAAAGGATATAGGGTACCTTTTGTCCATAAAACAAATACTGTTCCCAAAGGAATATAAAAATTAGTTTTATGTGATCGTCGATGATATTTGACACGTATCTAGGACACGCGAGCGAAGCCGCAACTAAAAACTTATCATGAAATTTTGTACAGACATTGCTAGGGGTTCAGAAAAGGACATAGGGTACCTTTTGTCCATAAAACAAATACTGTTCCCAAAGGAATATAAAAATTAGTTTTATATGATCGTCGATGATCATTGACAAGTGTTTAGGACTACAACATTCCACACATTAAACAAAAAGCCGATAAATAAATGCTTAATTTCTATGTTCAGTCAACGTTCTGCTCTGCCTGTATAGATGTTTATGTTTTAGCAAAAGTGTTAAATCAGAAACTTTAAAAACATGTAAATACATCGGCAACTTTGTCAGTCAGTCGGTGAGTCCATACTAAACAGCTGTGTATGCAAATTAAATTAAAGAGTAGGTTCATTTGAAATATAAAAATTAAACTTACTTTGAGAAATCCGTATGATCTGGCCAAAAAAGTTTTAGTAAAGTTTGTTAACAACCACAACATGTCGAAGACAAGTGAAAGAGAATAGTAAAAGGTATGCGTGGTCACGGGGTGGTGATATCACAGAGTAAATTGTCGCATTATGTTATTACGGACCAGTGAATTTCACAATGAGCCTGTTACATTGTATTTATTATTGTTAAACGAATAAGGACGGTTACGGTAGGGTACACACATGGATGCAAGTGTATGTTATAAATGCGATAGAATCCAAATCAAAAACCACCTTTATTACTATAATATAGTACTATTTATCGTTCGATACTACACCATAATTGTACTTAATGGTTAACTATTCAAACCTTATAAAGGATGGAAAGTTTTATTGCTTCATATTGAAGAATATTTTCAGATTATTTATCTATCGTATGTATCTGTCTTTCGAAAATGTATAATTTGATGAATGTGTAAAACGTATTCTTTCAACTATACAATTATCTGAAAATATCACCCCTTTTTCTGAAATCTGCTCTAAACTAACCGAACTTGTCAGTCTTTTGACTACCATAAACTTCATTCCTGTTTTCTATGTTTGTATCTCATCCCTATGAGTTTAATAAATCCAATTTAAGTTCATTAATTTAGATACAGATGTGGTAAAAAGTTAATCGAAACATAGAAATTACACACTTCTTACATTGTTATCTTTATGATCTTTTTGCTATATAAGCATATTCTACTACGACATACGTACAGACAGGTATAATCCTGAATTGACAGAAGGTTTTCGCCCTTTAATGATTGCGAAGCTTAATTTTTATTACTTATCCAATGCCAGGAGACGAAAGATTATAAGAAGTGGTTGATTTTGGGTGTCTAGGAAGTCAGATAAGTCAGAACGGAAGGAGTAGTAGGGATATAAAGCAGAGGATAACGCAGGACGATTAATTTAGAAAATCGAAAAAGACTGTTAAATGTGTATGTTTGGAGCGTGGCGCTGTACGGGTGCAAAACATTGACGGTAAGCGCGGCGGAAAAGAAAAGATTAGAAGCGTTCGAAATGTGGTGTTATAGGCGAATGATGAGGATAGCGTAGATAGAGAGGGTTACAAATGAAGAAGTATTAGAAAGAATAGGAGAACAAGGGACTCTATGGAAATCAATAAAAAATAGGCGAGATAGGTTGGTAGGACACCTCAGGCATGAAAGTATGAAAGTCTAGTCAGAGACATATTAGAAGCAGAAACGGGAGTTAAGAGGAGTAGAGATAGGCCTAGATTAGATTACTGTTACTGCAAATAGTTAAGGATGTAGAATGTTCTAGTCTTAAGGAAATGCGAAGATTAGCTCAGGATCGGAAGGAGTGGAGGTGCGTGTCCAACCAGTTTTAGGACTGACAACCTTAAGATGATTATGATCCAGTGCTGTAGTTTTTTATTATGATGACCATCTACAGTAGTTTTTTTGAAGTCTGTGTTTATGAAAAAGACCACTTTGTTAAGTGTTCAAATTAAAATCAAAGCAAGTCAGTATAACGTTAGTAAACGGTCACAACCTTGGGACGTTTGAAATTTGTACAGGATGTAGAATATGCCAAATGTCACTCTTCATTTTCAAAGTTATGTGTTTGTTACTAACCATGTTTTTTTTTATTGTCATCATGTATTACATAGTAACAATAGCATTTTAGATGCAGATATTCAATTGTTCATTATGAACAAAAAGTGACCAGCGGTAGTAAAATCAGAAGCCTGAATATCGAAGGTAAATATTTAGACAATAATTTAATAATTGTTGTTGTTATTTCTATTTGTAATAAATTTACTGTGTTTTTCTTCTTTTACTCTCTCAACTCCTGTATCTGCTTCTAATACGTCTTTAACTACCTCTTCGTGCCTCAAAATATTTCATACCTTCTAATCTCTTACAAAAAGGACAAGATTTCGTTTAGTTACTTATAAAAGCAACGAAAACTTGTCTTTCTAGATATCGAAAAGTTTTTCGTCCGCAGCATTTAGTTATAAAAAAACTGTTTGGAAAAGGGTACCAAATAAATAAAAATGGGGCGAAGGTAGCTTGTGCTGGAGTAATCTGTAATGAACAGACTGTACCCATTTATATACAGATAAGGAAAAGTTTTCCAAAATTTTTTTTTATGAATAAACTTGGTGAATACATTTTTTTTTAACCACGACTATCTAAAAATACCTTCTGAAATTATCCTAAGCTAGCAGAACTCTCAAAATCTTTTGAATAATGCGTACCCTTAAAGCCTTAAAGTGGATTTATTGTTTACTGGACTAACATTTCTTTATTACTAATATGACAACAATTATTAAATAATTTATTCAATAGCCACGCACATGTTCTTAAGGATCAAACAAATTACAACAGTTTAATTACTATTTAATCATCTTTCCTACTATAATCAAATTGTTAGTACAAATTAACGTATTTACGCAAAATAATTGTTAACGTCTTTACCATTTACAAAATAATCCGGTTTTACTGCAATATTTTGTTTGTGGTACCAAACGGCAGGCAACAGTAAAACGTCGAAATAATTTTTTTTATTTTTAATTATTTTGACTAAACAATTGTAAAGAATTGGGCGATTTAAATGATTAAATTTGGATGTACAGTTGTTGTATATACATAATACATTCCACTGCCGTATAATAACCATTGTTCAATGTCCAAATTTGACCCATTAAATACTAATGTACAATACTGAGTATTCTAAATTAATAAAGTTATCACCTACATTGACGTCTGCAAAAGTACGCACAACTGCTCGTTATCTTTTGAAGATAAAATTAAGAAAAAAATCAGACAGATTAACAACACAATTAAATATTATACCCAATAGATCCATCAGGTGCCGCTACTGGTTTAATATCTGTTGTCTCTTTTATAACAATAACAAAATATGCTTTGAAATCTGTTTTTAATAAAATCTGCTAGAGCCATTACGAAATTTCCAAACAAACGCTAATGCCCTGTAGTATTGATAAAAATAGTTGGGTCACTCCTTCTGTGAGGCAGTTTCATCTTTAATAACAGAACGTGTGTTGATAATATTTATCAAACGGATCACGTTTTTGCTTGATAAAAATGAACCCTGATAGCTTTTCGTACAATGTTCAACAATTATGTTATTTATAACGTAGAGGTGACTGAGAATCTCATGAACTCTCTTAACTTAATTGCGTCTCTCGGGCATGTGAAAGCCCATAAGATTTTAAACTGACTATACCCATGACGTAGTTCCACCGAAAGACTACTTCGACATGAAGTTTTAATTAATCATCACCTATCAGGATCAATTAAACTCATTATAAAATTGAAATGCAATAAAAAGCAACAACCACTTTTCATTTTATTTATTAAAAATATGTATGTAACACTGAGATCGTTTACCATAACAATGACTAGGAAGAATACTTAACAATGTTGTATAAATATTACATCTTTGGCTTTTTACAAATTCATTCACAATGAAATTTCGATTTATTCTCGTTGCGCATATTTTCATCTTCTTTTTACTAATTTACAGTATGTACATTGGGCATAAAAATCGATATTATCATCACAAGACTTTAACTAATCAAGAATTGATTTCGAAAGGTCGAAATGTCAACCTTTTATATAAATTTAGAATTTTTGGTGTAAGTAAGTACATTCATATTAATAAATAATTAATTGAAACATCTCGTTGTACTTTACATTATGACACACAAATGTTCTCACAATCCTTAAAACCTTTTAAATAAAGATCACGTGATTACCATGGTCCCGTTATTTCCATGCACTCGCATATGCCTATTTAGGTTTCCACTTTGCGAGAATCGCAACAGGCACAGTTTACATTCGTACGGCTTCTCGCCGCTGTGGATGCGCAGATGTTTCGTGAGCGTGCTGCTGTCCGAGAAGGCCTTCTTGCACAAGCGACAGCGATACGGCCGCTCGCCGCTGTGTGTGCGCATGTGCGTCGTGACTGAGCTGGACTGCGAGAAGCGCCGGTCGCACACCGGGCAGCGAAACGGCTTCTCGCCGCTGTGGGTGCGCACGTGCGCGGTGAGATTCGCCGCCTGCGAGAAGGACTTGTTGCAGTCGATGCAGCGGTACGGTTTCTCGCCGGAATGAGTGCGCAGATGCGTTTTGAGTGTGCTAGGACGAGCGTAACTCTTTCCTGAACAATTTTAAATTGACTCAACTTAAACGGAATAAAAGGATAAAAAGGAAGCTTACCGCATATTCGACAAACGTTCGGCTTTTGGTTTTCTTCCTCAAAATGTACAGGTAAACTGTGGTGGTGCTTCCTTCGAGGAGGTGATAGTGACATGACTGGTTTGTAGGCCGCTGAGAATACCGCAGAAGGTGGTTCTTGGTGCTGAGGAGGCCTAAAATCAGCTGTGAACGAATATGTGGCACTACCATAACCCGGCGATAACAGTCCTTGGGTCGATGGCGAAAACTGAGGACCTGAATTCCACTGGACCTAAAACGTAAATTTCAATTACCGTTTTTTTTTATTATCCATTGATATTTATACATACCTGAGGATATGTAATTTCCGTGGTGGTAGGGTAAGCAGCCGCTGCGGGATGATACCCATGCATGGTCATATTCATGGAGACGTTGACAGACATGGATGGGAAAACTGGCGCTGATGGTTGCTGGGCAAACGATTGGTCGCAAAAAGTACCAGGACAATTGTTTGGTGACATTAACACTTGCGGATGATAGATTTGCTGCTGCTGTTCTTGTTCAGGATGAACAACAGCGTGTTTGAGTGATAGCAGGACGTCTGCTACGTCCCCTGAAGACGGTTTCGTCTCTCGAAACGACATCGACGGGGGTGAATGAAAGGAGTTATCCGTTCTAAAAGTTGTTTAGTAAAGGACATTGGCATAAGCTAAATTTAAAAAAATTGAACTTACTTGTAATTGTTATTGTTAGTTGTGGCACATGGTGAAAATGGAAACAGCGTTGGTAATGGATCTAGATCCAGAGGCAAGGTAAAAGAACCCATATCCTCCGGCCAAGGTGATAGGTCGTCTCCTACAATAAATTTGAAAAAAATGCATGATAAATATGTAATCCACCACAACCATGGAAGAAGTACAATTGAGAATGATTTTGGAGGCATTCCTGAACTTTTTGATTTTGAATTTCATAGATTAAACTTTTGGGTTATAAATAACTAAATATTTATTCTCTTATTTGATAGAGCTTTAAAGAAGTAAAATATATAATTTTGAATACAAAAAATGAACGAAGATTTAGCCAAAACATTTTAGAACAAATACGACTGCATGATATGTTTTAAAAGGATTTCTAAAATAACTTTAATGGATAATTCTGGCCATCGGTTTGCGTCAAAACTCTCATAAATATAATTTTTCTTGCTCGCAATATTGTTTAGGGGAAAGAGATGAAGATTTAGCCAAAATAGTGTTAAACAAATAGAACTGCAAGCTGCAAGTTTTTAAGATTTCTAGAATAAGTTGTCTAATAATTCTGCTCATTGTTTTTCGCCAAAAACTCAGATAAATATTGTTTCTCTTATTCGCCATACTGTTTAGGAGAAAACGATGAAGATTTAGCCAAAATAGTGTAGAACAAGTAGAACTGCATGCTGCAAGTTTTTAAGATTTATAGAATAAGTTATTTAATAATTCTGCTTATTGGTTTTCTCCAAAAACTCACATAAATATAGTTTCTCTTGTTCGTAATATTGTTTAGGAAAAAAAGATGAAGATTTACCCAAAACACTGTAAAACAAATAAAACTTCATGTTGCAGAATGAGGAACATTCCATGCTTTACAGATTGCTAATTTATATTTTATTTTACATATAACAAAGTGTTAAAACTCCAAAAAAATTCTGCCTATTGTTTAGGGAAACTTATCAGATTTTTCATGTATTTCATATGTACAATCAGTGACAAACGCCATGCCTACATAGAACAAAAGCGACTTGGCATGCTTCAGAGTTTATCCTAAGGGAATTAAAATTCTGCACATACACAATGATAAAAAGTACCTGGAACACTTGCAGCACTATCTGCAACTCCTGCACCTACACCACCTCCTGCAGAAGAACAGTTCGATGATACCTGGACAGCACAGCCGTTGGCAGTTTGCACCGGTGCCGTTGCTATCGAGGGGGTCCAGTTACATTCGAGCTGGAGCCCGAACTGGGGGTTGTTCGGTACGTAGTTGCCCCCATCCATCCTTCTCCTCCTTCAGATCCTACCTTCCTTCGTCCTTTTCCAGGCTCCCGAACCTGTCGACCAATCCCGTGATACTCTCCTACACACAATCACACCCTGAAATCGTTTTACTTGCCCTCATTCATGACACTAATTATTTAATATTTGATAATATTGATTCATACGTACATTCCCCCCTAACAGGTTACTGGTTAATAATAAAACTGAGACAGTTTTTGATACTTTTTGAAAACCGTTTTTGTCGTTTTGTGTATTTAATAACTGGATTTCTACTACGTTAATATGCGGTCTACCTCTGGCTATTTTTGAAAGACAATACAAACGAAGTGAATGTTATGGTAATGTCATTGTTTTGATTAAAACGAATGAAGACCTTAAAAAAACAAAGACGGTAGACCGCATATCAAAACATATTCTTGTCGGTAGACCGCATATTAAAGTAGATCCTTGTCGATAGACCACGTATTAAATAATTAAATCACATTCTTGTCGGTAGATCGCATATTAAAACATATCCTTGTCGGTAAACCGCATATTAAAACAGATTCTTGTAGGTAGACCGCATATTAAAGTAGATCCTTGTCGATAGACCGCGTATTAAATAATTTAATCACATCCTTGTAGGTAGATCGCATATTAATATAGATCCTTGTCGGTAGACCGCTTATTAAAGCACATCCTTATCGGTCATTCACTCTATCCTTTTTTCTAGAAAACTGTATAAAGTTTCTAGCTGTTAACAATTTAAAAATTTGTAACGGTAAACTTTTAGAGAGGACAATTCAAGCATCCTGAAACGTCTCAACAACGAGTTTAGAATCGAAAGAAAATCGTTCTTTTAAGTCCTGATTTACTTTTAAACGAGAATTACAGTAAGAAAAGCTTCTAATACATAAAAGTCGTATGAAAATTCGTATAAAATCGAAGTTAAAAAAAATTGATTGACAAAACTGTTAGGCATTTGTCGTTATGTTATTGCCGAAATCGTCACGTTGCGTCGAAAATGTGAAGGTTTTCTTTAGAATTTAAGATTACATATTGATCAATAAAAATGTACTTACTCCAAAAACACGATTTGTTATTTCTGAAACCGCTAATACAAATGAAATTACGAATATAGGTAGCATCATTAGAACGTAGAAATATGATTTTAATTTTAATTTGCCTAACGTATATTCTTTTTCAAGCGACCTCAAGAAAGATGCACCCTTATTTGGTCGTCTATATATGTATATGCCGTTTTTTCCTAAACTATTTCACCGATTTTGATTATTTTTTGACTAATATGTTCATTATTTGTCAAGAAAGGTTTCAGTGTGAAGCACTTACACTATTTTTTATTATTGTTTATTTTTAATGAATACTATGCCTAACACCTCCACCATATTTTCTACAAGTGGATAGGACGATGAAAGTCAAAGAATAAGACGTTTTAAATTAACAAGAAAGTATATAAAAGGGCTCTGACATAACTAAACTTATTATCCAGGGGAGTTGATGATCTGCCCTTTTTTGTTTACCCACCAAAGTTTTAATTTTTGAATATCATCAAAAGCAATCAACACTTAACTGCTCTGAAAGTCCTAAGTTAATTAATGCAATACAAAGTCCTGTTTTATTGCTTAGTTTTTAATGTTCATGGCTAAGAATTCTCTTTAAAAACCTGTTAGAAACTAAACTAAATTGAAGCAAAAACTTCAAAAAATATGGAATTCGTTTACACTAGAAGGTTTAGTTTATAGTTGCAGTGCTATAAAAAATGATGCCCAGTGGTACACATTGAAATGGTTTTTTTTATTAATATATAAATTTTTTATTTATACGTTC
>NW_020438975.1:34346-45821 GCF_000699045.2 Agrilus planipennis | reverse complement strand
AAAACATGAAAAACAAAATTCTTTTACTAACAATTGTATTTATTAGACAAACTTTTAAAATATCCATTTCCTTTTAGACTGTTTTGATGTTATTAATATTTATTATTACACCTTCATCCTTCCATAAAGGCAAGTCTCAATTAATTATCCATGTAATTAATAAACAATCCAATACTTCTTTCTACTATAGTCTTTTTTAACAAATAAAATAATTATTTAGACAATACCTGCCTATTAAATGAATTGAAATATAATTTCGGGAATTCCCCACACCTCCGTTTTGTATGTGATTATGTTTAACATTTAATTCGAAAGTATTCCACGTCCTACCCCAAAATTACAGAATCCCTACAATGCTACGTGATCACATGTTACGTTTTGTTACCTTCCATTAAGAAAAGGAAATAAGATCAAATAAACGCGTGCGAAATAAAAATTATGCAACATCTGTAGGACTGTTGGTAACTAAACTTTTTTTGTTATTTTTGGATTTTGTAATATATAACGAAATGATCATATAAGCAAGTGTTATATTATCCTCACGTTTTTAAATAAAATCGTATTGAAATGAGGCCTTAAGGCACCATATATTTTATTGTAATGTATTCTTTAAAAATCTGTAAGGAATAAAAAAAATACATAATCGCAACAGGGAAATTAAGTGTTCAAAAATTCCCCATATTTAACGCGAGCAAAAAATTTGATTGTTTCTAATACGTATGGCTCTAAATGTATTTTGATAATGTTTTTTTCAAAATATTGGTTTATTAAACAGCGAATTGAACGTGCATATAAATGACGGTATGTCAAGTACCTAACGACTAATTAAGTGGTAATTTTTTTGCGTCTAATCTAGTCAAAACTAAAATAATACAATACATTTCTAAAGGTATCTATGATATTGCATACCTTTTGAAATAAAAGTTGAAAACAACTTAATTCATTACGAATATTTGAAATTTAAAATTTGTTAATAGTGAAAAAAGTCCCTACTATTATCCGACGGGAATCAGGGAGAAAATTTGCTCTGTCAACCTAAAGGTACATCATATTCAATGTCTTCAATTTTTTTACGTTACGATTCTGTGGTCCTTATAGAATAACGTAATAATACAACAATAACAATAATCCCAGTATTTAGACAATTTAACAAAGCCTATTGCGTTTTAAAACATTTACAACTAATACATATGAGGCTACTGTGATACAAAAAATTAATAATTAATTTATAAATTAAATACTAATTGAGCGCATGATAAATAAATACGTAATTAATTGTGGAGAAACTTGGACGACATTGATCATTAAAATTAAAAACAATTACTAAAAAAGACAATTGTTAATTTTGGCAGTTTATTTCATCCAAGTTCCTTGATACTTTTTTAATACTAATAGGTACCATAAAAAAACAACTTACTTTCTTCTTTGAGGTTTAGTTAGTCCCTTTGATTATCACATTTTTGCTCCAATTTTTTTTAACTCTAGGTATTGAAACTTCAAAATAGATCCACACAAAGAATCACTGAACAATACATTATTATTTAATATCAACATTATTATTTATTTATTTATTTACATTATTGCACAAACAAAAATTTCCTTGATACATCCCGTTATTAATTTGTATCACAATTCGTTTTTTTTCTTTTGTTAGTAATTAATTAGACTAAGTGCTAATTAAAAATATTTCGCGCAGCACTTGTGAATCCGCAGGTCCGAGTACCTAATTGACGTTATTATGTATGTATGTAGATGGATAGTGGGTGGTGTGAGTGGTGGTGAGAAACTGTTTTCTACAGTCAAGTGATGAGTGACCGATCACCCCAAACCAACTGCTCCACCCCTCAACGAGTGTCACATGTAATTATGGAAGATCAATTTCTTCAAGCCTTTTTTATCCTCTTATATTTGCAAATTCTACTACCAGAAGGTATACAGTAACACCGCAACATACATAATTTATTACTGTAATACTTCAACGTTTCGCCTACGATTATTAGCTTCTTCAGGAAAACGTTACCGACTGGTTACACGTTTTAATTAGTTTTTAAAATTTAGGATTGTTGTTCTATCCGATTTACGAACAATTGAAGTAAAAATAGACGTAATTGTAATAAACTTTGTATGTATTTTAATAAAAGCCGGACAGACAGACGTACGAGTGAGTACGGAACCCTAACCCGAAACCCAACTTAATATTGTAGTTGAAAAAAAAATGTTTTTCCATACATTAAAACTGCAAATGTAAATTTATCAGTTGTTGTTTGTCAAAACGTTACATTCAAATCATAGACTTCCTATTAATTTTCCTGTAATTTGCAAGTAATGAACTATATTCTGTATTTTTTTTTTCAAAATTTTAAGTTCAGTAGTTTCGGAGATAAGGGGTGTGGAATGGTCGATTTGCACATATTTTCTTAAATAACTTTAAAACGATTTCTTTTAAGATTATAAAAGAAATATATTTGAGACCCTTATACAATAAGCCCTTTCATTTAATTGTGTCAGACGGTACAGTTTGCAAAACTTTTTTATTAACTTCCTTTTGACCCCCCAAAAAATGACCCCCAAGTTCAAAATTAATTTATTTACGTTATTCTTCCGCGTTTAGGCCACAAAAATTCATACGTGATCTAAATTTTAACTTAATCGATCCAGTAGATTCGGGGCAAATTGACTATGACAGACGGACATACATACAGAATCTATAAAAGAACAAATGATTATATTGTACATAAGTCACAGTTAAATTTCTAACTAATTTTACACAATATTTTTATCAGAATTATTCATTTTGTTTTTATTTAGTATCTTGATATGTTTTGACTTCCAGATGTGTTCCATCTAGCGTAATCCTTGAACTAAACCAGGACAATTAACAACTTCAAAAAATCTTCATGAAAGATTTTGGCGAGTGTGCTTTAAATTAAGATGATTTCAGTTACTCTTATCGTATTAATTTTGGTATGATCAGGTTGAATCGTTAAAGTTTTCGGAACCTTATCGTATAATTTACGGATGGAACTAACTTTCGAGCTTATTTTCGTCAAATTGGGCTCTTCAATTGGTCTAAAATAATTGGAAGAAATATAGAATTTTATAAAAATTGCAGGAAAAATAAAAAGTTGTCTCTGATTCTTACTATTCTAAAGACAAAGGAATAGAAACTGTTGACGTTTTATTGATATTAATTGTTAGTTTGATAGTGGATATATTAAGTTATATATAACATTTGAATTGTCCTTTGGTTTTAATGCATTGGCTTGCAACGGATTGTCCAATAAGAACCTTATTCCTACAGCTACCACCAAAATGTCGACTAAATTAATGTAAACTAATAAATTTAGATGTTTTTACGTTTAATTTTTACATAGAGGCATAGCCTATTCCCAAAAGATGACATGAAACTAATGATTAATGGGATAGCTTTGTTAATACATCTGAAAAGTAAATAAAACTTCATATAATCGAAATAGTTACAGTCGAGCGACAGCAACTCTGGAAAAACTGAAAATGCGAAATTGTTTGAAACACTTTACCCGACCCCGACCAAGCAAAGAATTTTCCCACATGATGTTCGGTTTGTTGCAATAGTAGACGAGATCCGTATGAGCCGTTCCAGGGCCGAAAAATTAATCAATGAACGAAATTTATCGGGTATAAAGCCGGTCAGAGTCAGTCAATTCGGATCTTATAATATGCGATGCCGGTCTTTCGGTTCAATGAGTTGCACCGTTCTCGTTGTTGTTACCCTTTTACGGACAACAAAAGGTATACGTGGTGTGACAATTAAGTGCCGTGGTACTTCACTATCGGCCACCCCTGGAAACGCGCCTCAATATGGGATATCATTTTTGGAAAGTGAAAAAAGTCGCACGGGGTTAAATCCGGCCTGTAAAGGAGATGCGGCAACATAGAGACTCTATTTTGGTCAAATACTTGCGAAAAATCGAAGAAAAATGCGTTGGTATAGGGTTGCCATCTCTAAAATTTGGAAACCAGGGCAAGACGCGTGAAAACCCCGGATTTTAGAGTCCAGAATCCGGACATGTCAACAGGTTTTTTTAAACATAGTCAGTGTAACAAAAAACAGTTGAAAATGTCATAAATCACCCTTTTATTTATTTTCAGACCTTAAAATTAAATTTAGTCATTCTTTATCATCATTTTCAATGTACCTAACAAAACAGAATCTTATTACAGTTTGTTACAAATTGTTTTAATAATCAGTTAGATTTCTTTTACGTGTGTGGCGGGCGGCCCAAGACTTTAAATTTTTAAACCAGAAATACAAATGAAGCCCCCCCCCCGGATGCTCCCCGGATGCCCTCTAAACTAGGACAAATCCGGGGAAACCCGGACGGATAGCAACCCTACGTTGGTACGTTGTTAAACGTTGGAAAATGCGTACCTTGAGTCGCTTCAAGACGCGGAATATCGAACGTCTTTACTTTCTTTGGCCGCTAGTCCTTCACTTGTACCAACTCTGATGCAGGAGTTTTAGACAAAGACTCCTCCATAAACATATCCAATTCGTAGAAGATATCCGATGTTTTTTCTGCAGATTTCACTAAAATTTGTATTACTGCCCGTTTCAATTTGTTTGAATTGTAACCTTGAAGAAATCTGCGCGAAGATAGAAAGAATACACACTAGGCGTGAGCAAGACAGAAATAGTTGAAACAAGCTTTAACGAGCAGAGCTCTCGATGGGCGCTCTTAGAAGATCAGCTAGAAATGTACAGTACTAGACGAAAATGTTTAGCAATTTCTTAAAACAAAAATGTATATAAATTAACATTACAAAACAAAGCAAAAGTTTTATAGGTGTGTAGAGCGTTAAGTTAATTCACTTGTTATTATTTTTGGCTAAATATGCTTTTAAATAAAGCATGTTCTTAAATTTTAACGAGGCATTTTTAATAATTTTGCAAATGGTACTGTACACTTTTGTCTAGCTCTCACTCGATGATCGGTGAAGAAATGAGCTACGGAGACAAATATGATTGAATTTGGAATTATGCTACGGCGCGTCCTAATAAAAGGAAGGGGCATATCTCCAACTTCTTGAAACGAACAGTAGAATACGTTGTTTGTTATTTGAGTCGTTTATTTTTTGCGATGTCACTAAAAATCTTACACGAACAAAACGTAAAAAAAGACTTCAAACTTTTATCGGTGGATATTGTTTGCAATAACGTTCTGGGAACTTAATAGCCACACCTCGTACAATATGCACGCATATAGGTCGTATGCAGATGGAGAATAAAAACAGGAGAGAAGGTGTATTTAGTCAGGTGGCTTACGGGTGGCCCCGTGGATCCGTGGGGCTGTTAGGCAATCGATACGCCACGGGAAAACGGCGTAACCCGAGCCCCATGATATGTCAGCTTTGGCCAAACGCTGAAAAAATACCATGCATGCACCTTACTCTCGTCGTCGTACAATATTAATAATAATCGGCGTGCTCTCTCTCTTGTAACAGCTTAAATCACATTCTGCTTACGCTGTGACAGTAATGCACACGAGGATTTTTAAGTTTTTCTCACGGCACTTGAGTATCACTAAAATTACCATCATCATTATTATGTGTCTACAAAATTTCATTAAGATCGATTGAGTAGTTAAGGTGTGAAATCAAGGACATAAAACTAATATTTCTATCTCTCTGGAACAGCATCTTTCCTTCTGGAGAAAAGGGTACCCTATGTCTTTTTTTGTATCACTGAAGGCGTATAATTTCGAACTCCTGAAAAGGATAATATAAAACGGATATTAATTGTGAAGTTCTTAGACGAGAGGATAAAATAATTATCTAATTATAAGACTACAGGATATATAACGAAAAGGATTAGAAATGAGAAGGTGAACGGGTAGTTATAAGCACATAAGAAGCAGAAACAGGTCGACATATCCAGGCATGATGATAATGATGATAACGAATCCTGTAGATGGGCACATAGCGTCCATGAAATGGGAATTAATGCCCCCAGTAGGGATAAAACAATGCAAGTAAATAAAGTGAGTGCTTTGTACACGATAGCAACTAATTTGGGTAAATCGATTCTTTTAAATCAATTAATGAATGTTAGACATCGATGAAAACTATTCGAATTAGTAATTAATAATAGTATGAAAACAAATAAAAGTAAACTAAATACTGATATGCAAGGGCAGAAAAAATAGGGAAAGAGTGAATATAAAGATAGGAGACGAAAGATTATAAGAGTAGCAGGGATATAAAGCAGATAATAGCGCAGGGTCGAATGGCCTTCAATAAAAAGAAGTCACCTCTATGCTCGCGAACGATTAATTTAGAAATCCGAAAAATATTGTTAAAAGTATATGTTTGGAGCGCGGCGCTGTACGGGTGCGAAACCTAGACGTGGAAAAGAAAAGGTTAGAAGCTTTCGAAAAGTGGTGTTACCGGCGAATGATGAGGATACCATGGATAGAGAGGGTTAGAAATGAAGAGGTATTAGAAAGAATAGGAAAACAGAGAACTCTACGGAAGTCAATAAAAAATAGGCGAGATAAGTTGGTAGGACACCTCAGCCATGAAGGTCTAGTCAGAGACATATTAGAGGCAGAAACAGGAGTTAAGAGGAGTACAGGAAGACCTATATTAGATGTGGGATGTTCTAGTTCTAAGGAAATGCGAATATTGTCTAAGGATAGGAAGGAGTAGAGATGCGTGTCCAACCAGTCTTAGGTCTGACGACCTTATAATGATAGTTCAAAGACAATTCTATTTCTTCGATTTGTTTGTTAATTATTGTTCCGTTTTCACCCCCTCCCATACGCATTTCCCATATAGACTGGAATAAGAATTCGATATCCTTTATAATACACATTTGTAGAGGGCTATAAGTCCATCGGGTAATTTTATACCTTTTACCGGTGTATATATTATGCAAGAGTAGATAGATGGATGTTTGTACGTAGGCAGTTCAACATGGTAACCAAAGACTCACAAATTGCTTCATACTTTTACTTGCTGATGGAATCATTAATAGGAAGTGCGCACAAACGAGTGGGAAAAAGCACCCTATACATCCACTTCCGCGCCCATACCATACAATTTTAGAAATAAATACCGAATGGACTAATTTTTTTATTATCGTTATTATCTGCAAACAGAAAACTTGACGTTAAGGTAGTATGACCCAATGAACTAAAAATAATTTCAATTTCACAAAATTTTCATTGATCCTTCATCATTATGTATGTTCGCATTGATATTAGGGGATAAATTAGTAAAACAGGGTGGAGCTTTCGAACGTCATATGTACGTCGTTGGTGTTATTGGTTGCTAAGGGGTAGCTTTCGTTTTGAAGGGTGCAAGTCCCGCCCTTAGCTGCTTTGATCGATATTTTCGTAAAGGGTAGAAAACAGGTGGACTATTCTTTGTTATTTTTTTTTAGGGAAAATTATTTTTGCACTGAATATTTTAGACAAAGAATAAAGTATACTTAGAGTGGAAAAATGTGGAAAATGGGGAAATCCCCATTAAAAATGATCAGGTAATATTTTGTGATTATCAGATTAATTTATTGTTTTGTGACGTGTTAATTTAACTCTTCGAAAACAAAGCCCTCATCCCACACTAGGGAGGCCTAGTAATTTTTTATTTTAGTTTTCTTATTTGGCAGCCCTGAAATAACACCTTGCAGGATTAGTTGGATTGCCTCAATTTTGGTTAAAAAACATACAATTAATCCTAGTCTCTATTGTTTCCCTATTACTTACAATAAATTGTATACCTAATCAAAACCAAATTGGCGTTAAAAGTTATTTATTTTTTAAAAACAGACATCGACGTTTCGCTCTTTCTCAAGGCTATTAGTTTCCAGTTTTTAAAGTCAATACTAATGCAAAGCAATGTTCAAAAGACTAGACTTGAGAAAGCCCAACAACATGCCTAACAACTTAGGGTGAAACGTCGCTATTAGTTTCTAAAACATAAATAACTTTAATCCCAATTTGATTTTGATTACGCAGTTGATTATAATTACTAGAAGAATGGAGAACTGTCTTTTTACTTTTTAAATAAAATTTAGGCAATCCGACTAATTCTGCTCGGTGTCATTTCATGGCTGCCAATGAAATATAGAATTGTAAACCAATAAACTTTCTGGGTCCTTCTAGTCTGAGGTCACAGCTTTGTCTCCGAAGAATTAAATCAAATGTATTAATTTGGTGCCTTTTTTATTAAGTTGATCTACAATATCTTAAAACATATGTCATCATTTCTGTTTTTGAGTAACTATCTGGGGTAGGAAGTCATTACTGAGATACAGACTTACAGACGGAACGACGAATGGATAATAATCCTAAACTGAAGGGGTCCCTGATTCTAAAGTGTGATGCATTGACATTCGTTCGTCTATCTGTAGATCTGTTCCAGGTTTTTACATTCAATATTAAACGACTTCATTAATTACGTGAAAAATAGGGAGGAAGAAGTCCAGTAAAATCTTATCAAGGAGGAGACTTCGCCCAAATTCGGTGTTAGTTTATGGCTGCCAATGAAATATAGAATTGTAAAGCAATAAACTTTCTGGGTCCTTCTAATCTGAGGTCACAGCTTTGTCTCTGAAGAATTAAATCAAATGTATTAATTTGGTACCTTGATATAAAATTATCTTAAAACATATGCCACCATTTCTGTTTTTGATTAACTATCTGGAGTAGGAAGTCATTACTGAGATACAGACTTACAGACGGAAGGACGAATGGATAATAATCCTAAGCTGAAGGCGTCCCTGGTTCTAAATTGTGATGCATTGACGTTCGTTCGTCTATCTGTACGTCTGTTCCAGGTTTTTATATTCAACATTAGTTTACGTGAAAGATAAGGAGGAAGAAGTCCAGTAAAATCTTATCAAGAAGGAGACTTCGGCCAAATTTGTTATAACCACATATATTAGTATAATATATCTGAAATATTTATTCTGATTCACGACCATCTAGAGGTTCTATTAGGGTGATTATTTATTAGAAACAAACAGTACTTAGTCGTCCTCCGTTACGGCCATCTTCGACGACTTAATTAATAGAATAAAAGAATCAAGTAGCCGTAGATCAGACAACGAAAGCACGCCCGTCAGTAGGCATGAAAACAGTTAATTATTGATCAGCTTTTGGCAGGCTTCTCAAGAACTTCAGAAGTGCAGTTTTAGAGCTTCGCGACTATTTATTGAAAGCTAATTCGCCAGCAGAATGTGATGTGTGACTATATACGACATACAACAGGGACAGTTTTATGTGCACTCTTTGTCTGTGCACGTTTCATAAACGATAACGTCCTTAAATTGATGTTACAGAACGCTACACCGACGCAATTTTCATTTTTAAATAAGAAACAGAATCCTTATCAGACGATGTTATAACTTTTACAGAAGAAAGTAAAAATTACTTTATTAAAACAACTGGGTACAATTTTATTTTGGTTTACATTCTTCGGGAACAAACAGGGACAAAAAGATTCATTTTCTTAGCACTGCAAAAATGTCAGAAACATCACTATTCCTGTAATATTTACTTTATTGAACTGTCCAACTCTCTAAATTAGTTTATACTACGGGAATAAGTAGGTAACCAAATGAATTTTTATAATTATAGATTCTTATGGCGAAAAAGTGATGGCCTTTTTCATTTATTGTCAAGTATTTAAGGAAAGAGCAACTAACCTTTGAACTGTTTTCCCTTATCTGCCATCTGGCGAATATATCTAATAGCAGTCGTTTTAAAAAGCGCCGGAAGCTAACATGTTAAATTCAGCCTTAACCAAAATATTTTATAATTATCCCACTGTGCCTTTATACCACACAAGTTGATTATTTCGCCATTGTTGTTGTACAAATATTATAAATTATCAATATATGTACTAGGTTTTACTCGCGGTTTCGTTCGCGTTGATGTCCCAATTATGACAAAAAGATCATCGACGACCACATAAAACAAATTTTTTCTATCCCTCGGGAACAGTATTATTTTTCTGGATGAAAGTTACCCTATGTCCTTTTCTATAACCCTGACAATGTGTGTACAAAATTTCATGAAAATTGGTGGAGTAGTTCAGACGTGAAATGGTAACAAACAAACAAACTGACATTACTATTTGTAATATTAGTTAAGATTTGATACTACCCCAGTCTTATTAACTGGAACAATGTTTCGATAATGTGAATAATATTGTTACAATTAATTGTCTACTCTCTACTGTATTTGCTTTCAAAATTACTTGCAAAAATTTCCTTTTTTACTCGAATCTTTGACAATTTTATCTACATAGTATACTAAAAAAAATGTTAATCTATTATGGTTAAGCCTCCTCTG
Source organism: Agrilus planipennis (assembly GCF_000699045.2). Taxonomy (NCBI): domain Eukaryota; kingdom Metazoa; phylum Arthropoda; class Insecta; order Coleoptera; family Buprestidae; genus Agrilus; species Agrilus planipennis. The sequence goes on along the minus strand of NW_020438975.1, from coordinate 35,481 downwards.
TCTCCTCTTCAATTTAATACCAAAATAGCTTTAATATTCTGCGATTCGGGGCCCTAAAAGAGATAATACCTATCGCTTCCCTTTTCATTATCTCAATTCGATCCTAAGATGTAATCGGGAAGATGGTCTCGTGCCGAAACTTTGCGGTGTTAAATATCACAGGGGCACGTGCCGAGGCTTAAAAACACGCGTCGCCGGTCGATTCAATCGAACCCTAAACAAACAGAAGTTGTTTAGCCAAGTGGTTTTTATATGTATGTATCCGTGTACATACGAGTACGTAAATACATATTACATATGCTCATCCGAAACATGCATCATGGTACTCCACGGAGTTGTAATAATAATTACTTCTGGTCATTAATCGATGTTAATGTATCAGATTATTCATTACAGAATCACTGCAAACATACACCTGTGTTTATTTAGCAGATTTGAATACAGGTAGTACGTTATGGGGTGGCATGTCGCCCCTAATAGTATTCGGGGTGACCGTGGTAGTGTGAGAACCATTTTACAAAAATTATAACTGGCGGAAATGCAAACATCAAAGGGCGACATCAATAAAACTAGAATTGTAGGTCAGATATAAGTTTTATTTGAAATTTTTCTTCCTTTACCAAAATTTTCAATCAATTTTTTTGTAATTGCTAGTAAAGTTTCTGTATCTTAATGAATGTGTTATTTTCAGCGTTAAAATACTCGTAATTAGTAACTAAATACTTTTAAACAGTTAAAAATATAAATAGTGCGGGTTTTCAACCAGACTTTACAAGGAAATGGCTAAAAATATTATTAATTTATTAAACATTTCTACGTATTATTTTGTTGTTTGTTCAAGGATAATATTGAGTTTCACGTAAAAAAGTTATTTTAGTGAGAAAAAACGTTTTTTAACTTTCATTACAGTTATATTGTTAGATTTAAATATTTGCTGTATATTGGGTTGTCTATATTATATTACAAATTTTAAATTTAAAAAGATAAATATAAATTAGCATCTCTAATTACATCTACATTGAAAAAATATGATTTATAGATGAAAGTTCATCAATCTACTATAATGAAATCGGAATTATAAGTCAATTGTAGTATTAATTTGAAATTTTCCCGGCGCCTCCACCAAAATTTTCAA